>NW_026781350.1:0-172500 GCF_030144855.1 Hypanus sabinus
ACGTGATATTTGGCTGTACCAACTCGGATTCGACTCTGGACAGAGAACAATCCAATAATGGACGAAAAGGACAATCTGATATATTGTGAAACCAGAAACAGACATATGATAATTGATACAGCAAGGTTTAGTTCATCTTGCATTCCCGCAAGCTGGAACTTGAAAGATCACTCCTCCAATTTATCGCCGACTGTGTCTTTGTGATTCAATTGTTCATTGAGATGTTCCATAAAAAGCTGCCTACACCATCCGCTCAGGCCGTATGCACCAGATTGATTCCGTCAGAGGAAGTATGAGAAGCCTTACACTCGTCTTCTTAAAACTCTGCCCCCTTTGGTTATACAGAGCTCTGTTTGGAGTCACAGAGTTCCATAACATGGAAAAGTACTCTTCATTCCATTTGGCTCAGGCCTAGACGAGTTCGCCACATTTGCCAGTATTTGGCCTATACCGCTCTGAGCCAATCCTATTCATAATCCTGTCAGTATGTCATTTGACCTCCGGAACTGAACCCACCCTTACCACATTCGCTTTCAGCTCCTTCCGCATACCCATCACCTTCTATATAGCAGATGTTGTGCATATATCTCTCCTTTCAGTCATTCTCCACTCTCCTGAACTTTATGCCATGTTTTCTTGCACAGCTTCGTGCGTGAAAAGCTTGTGGATATTCACACATCGATACGCATCGTGATGCTTTGTCCTCTTTAAGTTCACCCCTCAATCTATTACGCTCCGGGAGAGAATGTTCCAGCTAATGCAGACTCTCCTTTTAACTCAGGTCCTCCCATATGCTCCGGGTGCATCTCCTCTTCAGAGTAATTGCACCCTTTCTGCAGCGTGGCAACAGAAGTGTACAGAGTGTTAAATTGCCAAAATTAATGTTTTAACGAAGTCATTCCACGCCTTCTGTTCAGTGCCTGACTAATATAAAACATGTATTTCGTTGGAAGCATTCCTTCAATCGACCTTTTTGCCCCTTCAGGGATCCGTGTACCTGTACGTCAATGATGGAACTTCTGGGAACTTTTGAAGGCATAGGACAGATACTTCACGAAGATGAATTATTTTAAAGGAAGAATTGGGCAACATAAAAATAATAGGCGTACAATATTGCAAAACAATATAGTAGGAAGCTACAGGATTGGGAAGCTTTTATCAACAAACAGAATGAAAGTTTAATTCCCTTTATTCCCACACTCTGTTTCCTGCCAGTCAGCGAATGCTATATCCACGTATGTAACTTTCCTGTAATTCCATGGACTCTTATCTTGTTTAGCAGCCTCGTGCAGCACCTTGTCAAAGGCCTTATGGGAAAGTCCAAATTCCCAACATCCAATACATCTTCCTTGTCTAACCTACTTGTAATTTCCTCAAAAAATTGCAAAAGGTTTGTCAGGCAGGATTTTCCTTTAAGGAAACCATGCTGAGTTCTGCCTATCTTGTCATATGTCTCCAAGTACTCCGTAACCTCATCCTTGACAATCGACTCCGACAACTTCCCAACCACCGATGTCAAGATAACAGGTCTATAATTTCCTTTTTGCTCCCTTGCCCCTTTCTTAAGTAGCGGAGTGACATTTGCAGTCTTCCAGTCCTCTGGAACCATGCCAGAGTCTCTCGACTTTTGAAAGATCATTGCTAATGCCTCCGCAACCTCCACTGCTACCTCCTTCAGAACACGAGGGTGCATTCCATTTGGTCCAGGAGATCTATCTACCCTTAGACTATTCAGCTTCCTGAGTACTTCCCCTGTCGTAATTGTGACTGCGCATATTTCTCTTCCCTGACATCCTTGAATGTCCGATATATAGCTGATGTCTTCCTCAGTGAAGACTGATGCAAAATACCCGTTCAGTTCCTCCGCCGTCTCCTTATCTCCCATTACAACTTTTCCAGCATCATTTTTTTATCGGTCCTATATCTATTCTCACCTATCTTTTACTCTTTATATACTTGAAAAAGCTTTTAGTATCCTCTTTGATATTATTTGCTAGCTTCCTTTCATAATTCATCTTTTCCCTCTTAATGACCTTCTTAGTTTCCTTTGGTAAGCCTTAAAAACTTCCCAATCCTCTGTCTTCACACTAATTTTGCTTCCTTTTTGCTTTGCTTTGCTTTAACTTTGGCTTTGACTTCTTTTGTCAGCCACGGTTGCATCCCTTTTCCATTCGAAAATTCCTTCTTCTTTGGAATATATCTGTCTTGCACCTTCCTCACTTCTCGTATAAACTCCAGCTACTGCTGGTCTGCCGTTTTTCCTGCCAGTGTCCCTTTCCAGTCAACCTTGGCCAGTTCCTCTCCCATGCCACTGTAATTTCCTTCACTCCACTGAAATACCGACACATCGGATTTCGGCTTCTCTTTCTCAACTTTCACCGTGAACTCAATCATGTTGTGATCACTGCCTCCTAAGGATCTCTTCCATCTCTCTAATTACTAAGGGTTCCTTCACTTCCATTAATCTAATTACTTCCGGTTCATTACACAATACCCAATCCAGTACAGCCGATCCCCTAGTGGGCTCAACGACAAGCCATCTCGTAGACATACTATATTTTTTCTCTCTTGAGATCCAGTGCAGATCTGATTTTCCCAATCCACTCGCATGTTAAAATCCCCTACAATTATCATAGGACTGCCCTTCTAGCAAGCCTTTTCAGTTTCCTGTTGTAGTTTGTAGTCCACATCTATGCAGCTGTTGGGATGCCTGTATATAACTGCCATCAGGGTCCTTTTACCGCTGCGATTTCTTAGCTCAACCCATAAAGATTCTGCAGCTTCCGATCCTATGTCAACTCTTTGTAATAATTTACTATCATTTCTTACCACGCTACCCCCTCTAGCTACCGGCCTATTCTTCCGATACATCGTGTATCCTTGGTCGTTCAGCTCCCAGAGACATGCATCCTTTAACCACGTCTCAGAGAAGGCCAAAATATCATACCTGCCCATCTGTAACTGTACAACAATATCATCCACCTTATTCCTTATGCTGCGTGCATTTAAGTATAACACCTTAAGTCCAGTATTTGGTACTTTTTGCTTTGATTGCACTGCAACTTTGTTTAACTGCAACTCATCCCAATAGCTGCAAATTTGCTGCATTACCTGCCTGTCCTTCCTTACATCCTGTCTGCTCACTACCTTAGATCAATTTCTCTTTTTCTCTCCTCCGCTCCATCATTCCGGTTCCAATCCCGTTGCCAAATTAGTTTAAACCCTCCATAACAGCTCTATTAAACCTTCCGCCTTGATATTTGTACCTCTAGGATTCAAGTGTAACCCGTCCGTTTTGAGGTCTCATCTGCCCCAAAAGAGGTCCCACTGATCCAGAAACTGGAATCCCTGCCCCCTGCTCCAATCCCTCAGTCACACATTTATCCTCCACCTCATTTCATTCTCACTATCAATATCGCGTGGCACAGGCAGTAATCCCGAGATTACTACCTTTGCGGTCCTTCTTCTCAATTGTCTTCCTAACTCCCTATATCCTCCTTTCAGGACCTCTTCACTTTTTCTAACTATGTCATTGGTACCGATATATACCACGATCTCTGTCTCCACACCCTCCCACTTCAGGATATATTGGACGCGATCAGAAACATCCCGGACCCTGGCACCAGGGAGGCAAATTACCATCCGGGTCTCCTGATCGCGTCCACAGAATCGCCTTTCAGACCCCCTAACTATCGAGTCCCCTATTACTACTGCCTTCCTCTTCCTTTCCTTACACTTCCGAGCTAGAGGACCGGACTCTGCCACTGTTGCTTCCCCGAGGTAGGCTGTCCCCTCCAACAGTACTCAAACACGAGTATTTATTGTCAAGAGGTACAGCCACTGGGATACTCTCTAGTACCTGACACTTCCCCTCCCCCCTCCTAACCGTGACTCCCCCTGTCTGCCTTCCACTGCCGCTGTGTGACCACCTGCCTGTAACTCCTCTCCATCAACTGCTCACTCTCCCTGAACAGATGAAGGTCATCGAGCTGCATCTCCAGTTCCCTAACTCGGTCCATTAGGAGCTGCAGCTCGGCGCACCTGGCGCAGATGTGGACATCCGGTAGGCTAGAAGACTCCAGGACTTCCCATATCCGACACCGAGAACAAAAAGCTGCCCCCACACTCATACTTCCCCTTTCCTCAAATAACAGGAAAAACTGAAACCTAAACCTGCCTTGCTTCGCCCGCTTCCGCTTAGGCCCATTGATCCAAAGCCCTTAAACCTTCACTCTGCTTCCGGCTCACTCCACTGCCCGCAAACGATGCTGCCCGCTGTTTAAGAATGTGTCCTTTTCTCATCTTCCCAGCTTCTCTGGCCGACATCAGACGCCTGGACAGCTCCGCCTGTCTTCGATTCGCAACTCCGATGCGAATAAGAGAAAGTCAAAATGGCTGCCGCCGCACTCCCGTTCTGATCCTCCGACCTCCTTCTTCAAATATTGGAGAATATTGACAAAGAATGACGGGGTTCTTGTTTGCTGATGTAGAGATGGTCAAGCAAAATGGATTTCAAACATGAATAAGGGGCGGGAACGGGTAAAGAAATGTGCATTTCAACACGTTCCGAATACCTGCCCTCACGAACCGGAAAGGTCATGATGCAGTGAAGTATAATTATGGTTTAATTAGAGTATCGTAAAGTTTGGCTGTGATTGCACTGAAACCGCTGCAGAAGGTTTCACCAGGAAGTTGCCGAACATGAAACATTTCAGATATCAGAGGAGAATCTAACATTCAGTTCTCGAAACGGAGGAGGAAGAGGTGCTTCATGAGGAAGTTTAAAAAATATTGCAGACATGCTGGGGCTCAGTGGTGGTAACTACGTCTCCATGTCAGCTGCATCTAATATGAAGGTATAGGTTTATTGAAACTGTAAGTTTTAGCATTCGTTAGCGGAAGGTGTTGAGTTTCTTCAGATGTAGGCATTTGACGCAGCGATTTAGTTACCACTCTGCGACCCATGCTAATGCATTTTCAATGTTCACAATAATGTTGCTTCTACATTAGACCAAAAAACACTGGGCTTGGGTGTTCGGTCTCCGGAGTCTCTGTGTATGGATCACTGGTTGGTCCTGCGTTCTCTGCTAAAGCTCATTCCACTGACCTTCGAATTATTTTCCACCACTGGCATAACTGTCTGTGCGTTTTTTCCTATCTATCTATCTATCTATCTATCTATCTATCTATCTATCTATCTATCTATCTATCTATCTATCTATCTATCTATCTATCTATCTATCTATCTATCTATCTATCTATCTATCTATCTATCTATCTATCTATCTATCTATCTATCTATCTATCTATCTATCTATCTATTCGTCTGTCTGGCTGCCTGCCTTCTACTGTCTGCTTTCTGTCTGTTTGTCCCTCTAACTATATGCTGCTGTGTCAGATATTGTGAATTTGATCGAGTGGAGTTCACAAGGAGGTTATCAATGAGAAGCACGTATGGAGTGTATGAAATGATTATTTTCTCAGTCTTACTGAACCGATTTGCCAAGGCAGACTGAATGTCATGATCCATTAGGCAACGGATCGGTGACTAGCAATCTCTCACTTGGTGCCCCAGGTTTAACGGCATTGATGATATATTATTGAGGGACCTAGAGTGCAAACGGTAAGTGAAGGTTCACATGATCTGGCTGAGAAAGTGAAACACTGCGACCGGAGAAACAACTGTAATGAAAATTCAAATTTTCAGCCCCAATGTGGCGTCTGGAGAGACAGAGTAACAACGTACACAGAAAGATTCAAGAGAGGATGAAGATTAACATCAAGTACCCTTCAGTTCCCCACTAGGGAAGAGCTCCAGCATCAGTTTTTCCAACATATCTAAGACCACCATCCGAGTCTCTACACTGAATTTCGCCGGAGAATGGTGAGATGCCGCTGTTCCTTTTAAAATCAGACTGCAATTGTCGCCTGTCAACTTCGCTCATGGAAAGTCTGTACTTAAATTTCGCCTACTGAGTACTGAGAGCTCACTTGTTCTCCCCATCCACAGCTCTCATCCGCATGATCATAGAGCTCCCCTTCTCCCCATCTCTCCATCCAATAGAGTAGCAACACGTCCCTGCTCATACCAGACGTGATGCAGCCTGTCAGAATGCTCTCCAGAAGTTTTTTGAGTTTATTCGTTATTCTCCTAATGAAGTACTGGATAGCCGCTGTCTTGCCTTCTTTATAACTGCATCGATATGTCGGGAGCAGGTTAAGTCCTCAGAGATCTTAACACCCAGGAACCGGAAACTGCTTACGCTCTCCACTTCTGATCCCTCTATGAGGATTGGCATCTCTCTCCTTCCTGAAGTCACAATAAGCTTTGTCGTCTTACTGCCGTTCAGTGCAAGGTTGTTACTGCGACACCACTCAACTAGTTGACATATCTCACCCCTGTTCGCCCTCATGTCTCCATCTGAGATTCGACCAACAATGTTTGCATTATCAGTAAATTTATAGGTGACTTTTGATGTGCAAATTTGTTGACTCGACATACACATGGATGTAAGTAAGATCGAGGGATATGGACAGAGTAGGAAGGAGGGATTGGAGTTTGAGTGCCTTTGATTTGCTTTTTAGCTGGTATGGCAATACATTGTGGGCCGAACGGCCTTTTCACCTGCTGTATATTTTTAGGCTCTATATTATGCTCAATAATATCTGTAAATTTCTTCTAGATTTTCTTTCCATATGTAAAACACACGTTTGCAGCACTGGGTTCTAGTGGCGCAATCGGTTAGCGTGCGGTACTTATACGCCAGTACGCGGCGGAGAAATGCCGAGGCCGTGAGTTCGAGCCTCACCTAGAACACTCGTGATTTTTAATGCGTGAAATGCCCGGGTGAGTGGGCGTCTCTCAAGCTGTGCATTCCACTGAAAAGTTATATTTCATTTTGTGTCTCTGAGACACCCCGCTTATTATTTGTAATTAACTTCGAATCGATGCACCTTTGATTTTGATCTGAGCAGGAGACTGTGTGTTTACACCCAGTGCTGAGTGCTCAGTCCACTGCTGTTCACTCTGCCGAGCCATGACTGTGCAGCAACACACAGCTCGACCCGCATCATCAAGTTCGCCGATTACACGACCGTGGTGGGTCTCATCAGCAAGAACGACGAGTCAGCTTACATAGAGGATGTGCAGCGGCTAACGGTCTGGTGCAGAGCCAACAACACCTCTCTGAGTGTGAACAAAACAAAAGAGATGGTTGTTCACTTCAGGAGGGCCCGGAGCGACCACTCCCCGCAGGACATCGACAGCTCCTCGGTAGAGATCGTTAAGGGCACCAAATTTCTTGTTGTTCACCTGGCGGAGAATCTCACCTGGACCCTGCACACCAGCTTCATAGCAAAGAAAACCCAGCAGCGTCTCTACTTTCTGCGAAGGCTGATGAAAGTTCATCTCCCACCCCCATCCTCATCACATTCTACAGGGGTTGTATTAAGAGCATCCTGAGCAGCTGCATCACTGCCTGGTTCAGAAATTTCACCATCTCGGATCGCAAGACGCTGGAGCGGATAGTGAGGTCAGCTGAGAGTATCGTCGGGGTCTCTCTTCCCGCCATCACGGACATTTACTCTACACTACACGCTGCATCCGCAAAGGAAACAGCATTATGAAGGACTCCATGTACCCCCTCATACAAACTGTTCTCCCTCCTTCCATCTGGGTAAAGACAGCGAAGCATGCGGGCTCTCATGATCAGACTATGTGAAAGTTTCCTGTCCCAAGCCATCAGACACCTCAATACCCGGAGCCTGGACTGACACCAACCTGCTGCCCTCTATTGTGCCTACCTTCTTGTTTACTATTTATTGTACCGCCTGCACAGTTTTGTGCACTTTATGCTGTCTTGGGTAGGTCTGTAGTCTAGTGTAGGTTTAGTGTTGTTTTTAAATAGTTCAGTCTAGCTTTTGTATTGTTTCATGTAGCACCATGGTCCCGGAAAACGTTGTCTTGTTTTTATTGTGTACTGTACAACAGTTATGGTCAAAATGACAATAAAAAGTGACTTGACTTCACTTGACAATATACATATTAATTTAACAAACACGCCCGGATATCCGACCTAAACCACTTGCGCTGACGATTGCCTTCTGCGAGAAACGTTCTTCACAACACAGCGGACTCCAGCCATCTTCAACACTCTTCAGCGATTTTGTATCTGGTGTCTATGCTGACATAACAGAACACGTGACCGGCATCGGCAGATCAAACGACCATCCATCACCTGCCCCCACGGCCCCACGTGACCCTGAGTTGCGGAGGGTGCTGTGGAAGTGCTAAATTTCGCCCTAGGCTGGTAGTGGGAAGACGCAACTTATACTTCCTTCGGTAGAGACGTATCTTGTTAAACTCTATCAAGTCAGCTCTCAACCTCCTATGCTCCAAAGAGAATGTCCGGAATGTCTCAACCAGGCAGCCTCATGGTAAACATCCTCTACACCCTCTATAAAGTTTTCACATCCTTTCTATATGGAGGCGCTTGGAACTGAACACAATATTCCAAATGTGATCGGACCAGTATTTTAGAGTTACAATACCTCGCGGCGCTTTAACTGAAGCCCCTGACGAATGAAGGCCAAACCCAATACGCCTCCTTAACAAACTTTTCAAGAAAAGAACCTATCTTGGTAGAGAGGCTTTGAGGATTCTTTGGATGTGGACCCCATCATCCCCTTGTTCTTCTACACTGCTGACAATGTTGCTGTTAACCCTGTAATCTGTATTCACGTTCGTCCTTCTAAAGTGAATCAGTTTACACTTTTCCAGGTTGAACTCTATCTGTGTCACATCACAGAATTCAATCAGGCTCATTAAGCATAACCTGCTCCTCACAAAGCCATGCTGACTCCACAATCAGGATATGCGTCTCCAAATTCTTCTGAATCCCGTCAAAAAAAGAAACTTCCCCAAAAGCTTCCCACCACTGACGTAAGACTCACAGGACGATAATTTCCTGAGTTATCGCCACTTCCTTTCTTGAACAAAGAAATAATGTTTTCCTAGCTCCAATCCTCTGGCAGCTCTTCTGTGGCCAGTAATTGACACGGACTGCGGGGAAAGAGTGTGACAATGTGATTAGTTTGGGAACTGACACGGACTGCGGGGAAAGAGTGGGACAGTCTGATTAATTTGGGAACTGACACGGACTGCGGGGAAAGAGTGGGACAGTGTGATTAGTTTGGGAACTGACACGGACTGTGGGGAGAGAGTGGGACGGTGTGATTAGTTTGGGAACTGACACGGACTGTGGGGAAAGGGTGGGACAGTGTGATTATTTCTTTGACTGACTTGAGCTGTGGGAAGAGAGTGCGATGGTATGATAAGTTCCGTGACTGCGCTGTGTGGAGAGCGGGATAGTGTGATCAATTCGGGCGGCTGACACGGGCTGTGGGTCATGATCAAGGAAGTGGTGCTAGTTTAGAGACTGACACGAGGCTGTGGGACAATCATGGTGCATTGGGAATACTTTCGGTCTGACACGTGTTTGGCGGATTATTTTGAGGACTGACGCAGAACTGCGGGGTAAGGGTGAGTTTCCTGCTGATAAAAGGAGGCTGCTTGAACAGAGTGAACCACAATAATACATTAATATTATTATGTCTTACACAAATCCTCTGTTCGCTTTATTCCATAAACAGTTAAAGTGATCCTTCGAACTACATGAAGACCACACAGCGAGCTTCTTCCTCTCCATCGAGGAGCTCCCCCTCATGGCCCAACGCCGCATTACCGCGCTCTCATGCCACACTTCCTTTGAGCTCAGCCCCACGGAATCCCGCCCACCCCAGAAGTGCCGGGAATCTGGGATTCCCCACCCGACCCGCAACCCCCACTTACCCGGCCGCCGCTGGCTCCATGCATCAGCCACACGGATGTCAGATATATCTCCAACCTTCAATCCCCTTCGTTAGACACCGCCGGCCTCAGGACCCGCATTGTCTCTGTATGGGGGACCAATCCATTCTCCCTCCGGAGCAGAGGAAACAAGAGCCTGCCATTACCCCTCTGGCAGTCTGGAGGGTCGCACACCCTCCGGTAAAAGCCTGCCACCTCCCGGGAAGCTAAATGCGAGATAAAGACCCGAAACTCTCCGCCTACCCCTCATGTGCCCGAAAGGGGTTCAAAGCCTGTCCCACAGTCCCGTGACGTGCCCTCTCATCCCACTCCCTCAGCGCCTGAGACAGAAGCCTGCGTTATCTCCGGGAGGCCACACAGTCGGTTCGGGTGTTTTGGGCCGGGAAGTGAGGATGAGCACCGGCGGGTCTCCATATCGCAGAGAGGTCATTGAGATTTCGATGTCAACGTTTAAGAGATGATTGGATTAATTCTGGCATATGGATGGCCGTGGGCCGGGTGCAGTCGGTGGGAGCAGGCAGTTTAAATAATTCCTCATTGACTGGACCGGTTGTAGACCCTGTTCCTGTGCAGTGGTTCCCTCTGGATGTCTAACTGTATGTCTAGGTTAGAACTTCAGTGTCTCACAGCACCTACCGATCTAGAAAGTTGTTGATACTGTTCCTCTGTCCTTGCACACACTGAAGCATAGAAAACTGAATAAAATGGATGGGTACAGCATGAGGAGATGGAAGCTTTCGAAGTTGTTTATTCTGTATTCTCCAATTGCCTGCGATGGTTTCGAAGAATGACAAGTGCAAGTCCAGAGATTTGCTTTGCCTTCGCTGCGTTTTTAGTTTGTGTAGTTTTGTGTGTTTCATTTATTATTGATTTCAGAGAGACACGGATTCCACACCGGCCATGAGGATTCAGGGTTAAATGGATCGAACTATGAGCGTATCTACACCCGATACGCTAAAACCACGATTCAGAGGTAAATTAGCATTAGGATAACTAGATACATACTTGAACTGGGAATTTGGAATTGGCATTTTGGAGGGCTGGTTATTTTAATAAGTAGTAAAAGCTGCTGCTGAACATTGATTTTTTTTATGTTGTAGGGTTCCATTGGAAATGATTGATTTGAAGTCATTGTAGCATCTGCCCTGAAATATGAAAATGGCAGGTCAGTTCAGAAAACGTGGTGGTGCAGCCAATAGCTCAGCGGTTTGCTTACGTCATCAGCCGTTTTCCATAAAATAGCATCTTCCCTTTATTATGTTAATGACAGGTTAGTTAACATAACGTGCCGGTGCAGTCAATAGTTCAGCGATTTGTTTACGTCGTCAATTCTAATTCCATTAATTATCCTGCAGTTGCTGTGTGGTCAGATTAAATCGGTTATTTCCCTCAGCCCTGTTTCTCGGAACACTGTAACTGCAGAGTCGAAATAAAGTTGCAGAGCGTACCAGAATTTCGACACCCCCCCCCCCACCCCCCCGTGCGGAACACGGTTGTCCGCTGTCTTCCAGCAAGAATTCACTGTATTTACCACATCACCTATCTCCTGTTAGGAAGTCAGTTCTGAATCAACGCAGCCAGGTTTCTGAATGAGTTCACTATGGGGAACTGATCAAACGCCTGACCAGAATTAATGCACCCACATCGACTGTCCTGGTTCATCTGTTAGTTTTATTTTATTTTTTTTCAAATAATTCAATCTGGCTCATAAAGGACAACATGCCATGACTACCTAGCCAGACTACGTTTCTCCAAATACTCATAAATTACTTCTTCAATAATCCTCTCTAGTAGTTTACCCACTACTGATGTGAGGCTCCCTGGTCTGTAATTCCAAGAAGTATCCCTGTTATCCTTCGTCAACAAATGAATAACATTTTTCACCCTCCAATCATCTAGTTCTACTTCCGTAGCTAGCGAAGACACAATTATCCTGCGCAGAAGCTCAACAATATCTTCGGTCGCTTTCCCAACTTACCTTGTCCATAAACGTTCCAGCACCGGATAATCATCGACCATAATGTTTTCCTTTTTACCCCCGAATCCTCTTTCTGAGCGACGGCAGGTTCTGGCATATCTGCGTTTTTATCGCTGAGTTCAGATTCATCAATGTATTCAGTGAGGAGCTTCACCGCTTCCTTGGACTCCAGATTCAAGTTTTCCTCCGATCTGCCCATACACTCCTCAGTCTCTTCCTCTTCTACACAGTGCAACTCGCCAAGGACTTCTCAACTGCCCTAAGTCTAAGTCCATTGTTAAACTCTTTCTACATTCTGACCCGCTATAGCCTTACCTGATTCTTTCTTCCTAATCTTTAAGTATCGTTCTTTCTTCCTCTTGAGGAGTTGTTCCAACTTTCTTGTCACCCAGAGTTACTTTACGCTATCATCCTTTCCCTGCTTCACGGAGATAAGCCTATACTGAACCCTATGTCAGTGCTCCCTATACAATCCCCACTTATTTGTTGCGCATTTCCCAGAGTACATCATTTCCCAGTTTACCTTCCCGAGTTCCTGCCAGCTAGCACCATAATTCGCTGACCCCCAATTAAATCGATCCCATGCTCCTTGGTCCTAGCTCTGGGCAAGGCAAATGTCGTTCTGAAATGCTGACCCGCGGAGAGATCTGTCACCTGATCCGTTTCCTTTTCTAATATTAGAACCGGTATGGACTGTTCGCTAGTCCACTTGTCTTCCAATGGAGACATGAAACCTTCCTGGACACAACTGAGAAATTATTCCATACTTAAACCTATTACCCTGGAGAGGTGCTAAAGAATATTGTGTAAGTTTCAGTTACCCATGTCGATAAAATGGCAAATGTCCAAGTCCCGCTTCCCGATCTGTTCCTCACTGTTCCTGTTGCAGTTTTTTTTTTGTTACAGGAGCGGCTGTACAGAATACTCCATATGTGGTGATCATGTATCTCTCTTCTTCTCACAGTTTATTAACAAACGAACACTCCACGTTACCCTCCGAATCTGCAGCTGCGATACTATCCCTGGTTTGCCATCGCACTGCTTTTCCACTCTGTTACCCGACCCTGTCCATTTTGAAACAGCTAAAACAGGGAAAGTCCTGAAGCCATCTCTGCCTTTGTCGCCAGTGTCTGTGATAGTTTGGAACATACTTCAACCAATGTAACAATCACTCCAGCAGCATTGAGCGTTTGTATCACTACCAACCTGAACTGTATGAAGTCAGCAATCTTCCGCCAATTCTGCAATTTTCGGATGACCAGGCATATGATTGTTTGAATTAATGACATATTTGTCAAACCTGTTCATTGTAAAACGACTTTATTTGAAAACTCTGCTGAATTGCAATTGTACATGGGCGTTATCTACACAGATGGCCATTTAATGTAAACACATACGTCATTCCATTCCTCAGCTCTTCTCTGAATTTCCTTTGTGTCAGTGTGTAGATGCGTGTATTGGTGCACATGCTGAGAATTTGCAATATGAACCCAAATTGTTGTAGGATGTACACCGGGGAACTCAAATATCTATTCTGGTAAAAATAGTTTTGCGCTTGCCATTTCAGTGAACGGGCTACAGAGGGTATCCAAGATAATATGAAATTAGCTGATATAGAAAACAACAAAATCATCGATTTTCTGCGTTTTTCCACCTCGGCATCTTTCTGATTGTCGCTGCTGTGCCGAAGCCTTCTGCGGACTCTATTTGCCACAACGATATGACTTACGGTTAACCCGTTAAACACCAGGATTAAGCCGATTGGTACCAATGGCGTTAAAATACGGTCCAATAAAGCGTATGCTCTCCACACGGGTGAAGTAGCGTATTCATCTGAGATGGTGCACCGCCTCGGTGTGTTGTCAATGATGACGTAAGGTTCAATGGCAAAGTAACCCGGCGCACATCTCCCGCAGCTCATTATAACCACTGTGACGATAACCACTGTTGCTGTTCTCTCGGTGCAGTATCGCTCCCGCAACTTTCGGCAACATATTGCGATGAAGCGATCGAAGGTAAAACTGACCGTGAACCAAACGGAACAGTCCCGCGTTACGACCCGAAGTAAAAGTGTCAGAGCGCATACAGGAGTGATGAGCAGGGATCTGGAATACATGTAGATATTGTTGGTCTGTTCCACTAAAGCAACAACGATAACCACCATCAGATCCGCTGTTGCCATTCCAACCAGGTAACGGGTGATGCATTTGGAGAGTCCGCATTTTCCCCGAGATAGGATCACAATCGCCGTTAAATTAACTGCAAGACATTTGGAAACAAAATAGAAATATGGTCAGTTCCCTGAATGCCCCCATGCTATGCATCGTATGCTCTGTTTGGAAGTGGAAAGCGGAAATCCAGTGTGTGCGGTCTCCGTCGCTGCACTCCGGCTGGAGGACAATGACGGATGTGAGTGTCAGTGGACTGGCGACCTTCCCACACTTTCGAGCAAGGCATCCGAGTTCCACGACTCACGTACAGGTGAGCAGTCTATCGCTCCTGTAAACAACACCATTTCCATTATTAGAGGTGAAATAGCAGAAGGGGTTGTTTGTAGTGGTGACAAAGTTGAGTCAAGAAGATATAAAGCACGAGTTCTCATTTACTGACTTACAGAAGAACCGACCTACGTGTCGGAAATAGAGTGGACCGTCATTTAATTAAGCTGTCACGTTGTTTTAAGTTCGAAGTGTCTACACTGTTAGAAACTCGGACCTAGAAAAGCAGAGACCAGAATCACGTCAGAATGCCCAGCGAGGTGAAATTATGAAACAGTGACAATATCGACACCAACTTAATTGACAAAAGAAGAAAACACTGCGATCGAAGCATGGAAAATGGAAATAAAACCATTGGATGCCTGAATACGCCATTCCGGAAACACGTTTCAGCCGATGGTAGCATCTGTACTTAGTAACAGTGCGGATACCGCAGCAGAGCAACGACGGCACCAGACATAAAGTGACCAGCTCCGGCATCTTACCGGGGACACCAACCGCTACAAGTGTGGGATAGAAAATGGCCGCGATGTAGTAAATCGCCGGATATCCCATATTCCGCCAGAAGCGGCGTTCAGTTGTACGGAACGTTTCAGCTGCTCAGATGGACTGGTGATCGGTTTGGCAGACTTTTATTGAGGGGAGAGAAATTCCACTGAGGAAATTAGCGTGGCTATCACATCAGGGACATTTGTGACAACTAACCGCACAAACACTTACCTTAAACTATTTTTACTCACTGTTCCCGTATCATTAATTTGACCTCAAGGGACATTGCAATCTATTTTCTTTAAAACAAAGTATAATGTGAATGTTGCCAGTTTAATTTTCATAACACCTGCTCTCAGATATTTAAGAAGGACATAATTGTCCAAGTATTGTTTCTAACATACGCGTTCATAATGAAATCGATTTATTTTGTAGATTTGAACGGAGCACATTTGCTTCTAAAACACAGGGGAGGTGTTGGGTCTGACAGCTGGAATGGAGAAAGCTTCTTTATTAAAGGGGAACATTCGTTCATTCTTTCTTTTCGTTCGTTCCAGTCATTCCGGGCGGTTTGAGTGATGGAAATCAAAGTGACAGCTGACAGTTGTTGCAATAAAATACACTGCACATATTCATCCAAACACTTTAAAAGATCCACAGCGATATTCCAGAGACCTGTGATCAAAAAGGGATCGTGTCCTCGGGAAATTAGCGAGGGCTGTGGACAATTTGAAGAACAATGTTTTCCAGCGCACACATGGGCCGTTTGGCAGGAACCTGACCTCTGCCAGTGAATGACCTGACCACCCCATACCCGTGACCGGCGATGCAGTCTGTAAATTTAACTGTAAATATATTCGCAAACTTGGGACAATTCCACCATTATTTCTCCATCCATTCTCTGTCTGAACAAAATCCTCAAGTAAAATCTGTGAACGATCCGCAGGTTCTCGGGCTGTTTTGCCATTGAGCTGCGCCTTTTTTCCCTCCTGATTTACTTTCAGCTATATTGCCTTCCCAGCGGCACTGTATGTATGTGCTGAACAGTGGATGCGTTTAAGCCTGCCTGTCAATCACACTTCATTCTGCTCCTGCAGTGCTCCGCTCCGTGCCGATTGTGGTTCCCGTAATAAGGAGCGACCCTCGGTTTATTGGAGAAGGTCTCACCACTCTGTTTCCATTGTGGAACTCGTAGAATCGTGCGGCCCTCAGTTGACTCGAGAAAGTATCACCTCTGCCTTCAAATTCATCCTTCCAAAGTGAATCACTTCGTACCTTTCCGTGTTGAACTCCATCTGTAAATTCTCAGCGCTGCTCTGCGTCCTGTCACTGTCCTGTTGTAATCTGTGACTACCTTCTATACTGTCCATAATTCCACCAACCTCCACATCATTGCAAATACAACAAACCACCCTTCCACCTCCTCATCCAAATCATGCATAAAAACACATAAAGCCGAGGGTCTCAGAACAGAACTCTTCAGTCACTGGCCACCGACATCCAGGGAGAAAACGCTCCATTCACAACTATTCTGTCTTCTATGGGCGTCAGTTCTGAATCCATCAGCCATCTTTCCCTGGATACTAAACATTCTGATGTTATGAATGGTCCCAACTTGGCGAACCCTAATGCATTATTAAAATCCATTTATATTAGATCAATTATCCCCCACTTTTTTGCAGAAGACCACGTCACAAACACGTTCTCCCATCTGTTTCTCCCTTCCACTGACTCCGCCTTGGCATTAGGCAAGTGGAAATATGTGACCTATCCTCATCCTCCGTGAGCAATCTGGAAGTGGTTGCCCAACTCACAGAGGGAGCAACTGCTCCTTCATCCACATCACCGTCGGTTACCTGAAACATAACTCCAAGAGGATCAGCTCATCTCGGTCCAAAGCATTCCATTAACAATATGTTTTCTAGAACTCAGCTGGGAGAGGACATTGACTATCACCAAGGGGTTTGAGTTGGTTAATATGATACCAACCCAACTTATTTGGAGCAGTCTGAATTCGATATACTGGTGGACTAGCTAAATCATATCTAAATCCAAGATGGCGGCACGGCGCAGCTTGCAGCGGCCACTCCGGAACTAATTATCTGTTATTGGTGAAGTGGGGTGGCTTGCGCAATTATAATCGATTGAAAACGGACGTGGGAGCACGGTGGAACATCGGGAAATGTCCAGTAAGACCTTCTTCGTTGCTGCTGCAGCTGTGAGGTCCGGGACTCTGTTGGGGAGAACAGGCCCCCAGTCCTCGGGGTCGCGTTGCCGATGGCCGTTGGATGGGCTGTCTTAACACGCTCGGCAGAGGATGGTGCTCGGAGAAGCTATGCCGGAGGGGATGGTCGTCGGCTCGGAGGTTCGACGGACTCGGAGTCCGCTGCGGTCAAGTCGCTTTCGGTTTGTGCTGCGTCTGCGAGGCTGAGTCGGGTGTCGCTGTGTAAGTCCACAGCGGGAGTATTCCCTTCCGCCGCCGGCGTGGGATGGCGAATCTGTTGGGACCTGCGGAATGGTGGAAACTGTGTGGTGATTTCCTTTGAACTTATAGTCCTTTAACATCTTTGGCCTATTTTTACTGTGCCCGGGGTCTGTTTTTCTTTTTTTTTGAAATCATTTGTGTTATTGTTTGCACTGCTGCAACTAAGTGGTTTTGTGCAGATCTTGCAGCTTTAGTTTTTGGTCTTGTTTGTCTGGTGGATTTGGATCTCCTTTCCGGGGAACGTGCTAAGACGGTAGCGCGATATTAATATGCAGCAGCCTCTGGATTGGGGATTGCCAAACGTTATGTGGATTTTCTGGTGTAGTCTGTTTTGTCATGTGCTTTTGTGATATCATTCTTGAGGAACGTTGTCTGATTTTTTAACTGCGTTGTATTTGTGATTTCTAAATGACAACAAATTGAATGAATCTGAATCTGACTGACTCTGCCAGCGATATCACATGTCCCTACAAATCGTAAAGCTGTAAACTGATGTAGGGACATTATAACATTCTGTCGTATTTGCAACTCCCGCATTTTTTGCACCTCGAACTAAGCTTTGCTCTGCTGATTCTTCCTTCTCCTATTATGCGAGGCAACATAATAAGCCTCCTCAATACAGTCAATTAATTGCTGCTTGCATTTGTCCTTTCCAATGCCACCATACTTGGTTGATGATCAATCTTGCCCAAACAAGGATTCTAACTCTTTCAGTTTAGCTAACTTTGTCATTAAAGTTATGTTCATTCATTCAACAATTGCACTGTATTGTGGTCGATAAGCAATACCAACTGTGATTTACCCCAATCAGATTTTTTTTACATTTTGTATCACATGTGCGGTGCAGCGGGGACCATGACTGATTCCAGAGTGCTTGTCAATCGCCAACGGCGAGAAACTCACTCAAAACCAAATCGTGGCTGCAACGTCAGCGGTTTTCATTATCCAGCTGGGGAAGCCTCGATCCACTTGGTGAAAGCGTCCACTATTTCGAGGATATATTTTATTCCTCCAGGGGATGGAGATGAAAATCCACCAAAACAATGCTCTAAATTAACACATGCTCCTTCTACGCAGCGTATCTTAAAATCAATAGCCAATTCATCTGTGTTATTACTGGGCACAACACAAACAATTCTTACAATAATGTTGTACATCTCCTCGCAATTAAGGCCATCAACACAGATTCTTCAACTGTTCCATAGTTCTGATTGCTCCTTGATGCCCACAAACGTCATGGTAACAATACATCATTCGGTTTCTTCCACATTCTGGCAACAGAAATCTACCATTATTAAGCAAAATCTTATTCCGTGCCTGTATCCTTCGATACTCCATATACACTTCAGAATCCACTCCTCTTTGTACCTTTGCAACCTCCTGATCCTGTTGCTGTGTCATGACTAACTCTCTGTATATATATATATATACAGTTTGGTGGTTTCTCTGCCATCCCTACCTCTACATTTGGATTCCAGTTCATCACCCGACTTGATTCTAGCTTGCCGAACTCACCAGCCTTCCTGCTCCCTTCCGGGGATGTCTGTAACTGAGCCTCACCTGTTTCATCCATCAGTGTCTCCTCTTTCTTTCTCAAATATTTACTTCATCAAGGGAGCTGATCGTAAAGGTTTGTTGTCTATTGAGATGCAACCTCGAGATTCCCATAACGGGAAATATTCAGTCAAATCCCATGCGTATGCAGTGAATGAAGGGAGATGGGTCACGTACATTCATCAGAGTTGAGTCTCATTCCCTATCTTGTTCAGCGCAGGAGTAGTGAGTCAAAGGGCTTGTTCCTGTACTCTACTCTCCCTTGATCCCAACCTGTCCATCTGATGAGTTCATATTGTAATGTCAATCCATTCATCATCCTCTGTCCATTCACCTACATTAATCTCTTACTTCTGCGCTGATGAGTGTAATCTAGAGCACGGTGTCTTGCAACACAGGAGCAAACTCTTCCGCCCACCATGTCCCTGACGAGCGGAACACCGCCCGGCTGTGCTGTGACATAAGCAGTGACGCCAATTTCTCAAGATTTTATCAATCACCCCGATGCTGCAATGATTATTCCAAATGGGAAACTTGAGCTTCACTCGCTTTCCTACTTACAAACTCTCTCAGTGCTGCCAGGGACAAGGCAGACACAATTTTATCAATGAAGAATACATGGCATATTGCAGACCAGACTGAAGCTGTCATAAGAAAATCGAAATGATTATGATATTATTATAAGCGGTACAAAACCTGGATAAACTCACGCTCTAGTGCACATGTAAGAATATGTGGGTTTCATTAGCCCGTTACGATCATTTGGTTTGGGTCAATTAATATGGTTTTCTTCCAATGTTTTACTAAAGTGGTTTTGAATTGACGGATTGATAACTTTTTCGATGGAAGCTTGTATGATGTATAGCTCCAGGGTTGTGCTCCCAATGCTTTTTGTTTTCAGTTAGTAGGGTTGTTTTTTAGGTAGCAGGGGTCTTATTTTCCTTCTTTTTCTTCCAAAAATATACTTAACACTTTATTTTCTCTTATTATTATTGACGTATTGCTTAGCTTTGCTAATCAGTTTCTTGCTAATTTAATTCTTTATTGTATATAATGACATATTGACAATGCATCTGTTTGTTAATCAATAATAATTATTAAAAAGATTTTAAAATTCAAAAATGAGAATATGTTACAGAATCGGCAAACATAAGAGTGCAGATATACACGGTGAAGGTAGTAATTCAGAATTGCTGAACGAAATGTATTCCTATAAATGTTTCTAGAACTGAAAAGCACTGCCCCGATGGGGTTTATTCCGTCCAATTATCAATTCAATTAATTATTTATTTAAATTAATTAGAATGATTGTTTTGTTTATTCTCATTTAACTTTTCAGAAGTTGCTTTGCCAAGCCACAGGAAGTTACAGATCAGGTGCTGTTCGATTGGCTCTATGTGGTGGGTAAGGTGTAGCAAGCAGGATGATGCCGAGCCGAATGGTCTGTTTGTCAAATGACTCAATGACGCTGAAAGTCCTGCTCAGTAAAACTGTCATCATTTATCAGTACATTATCTCTCTCACAACATTAACGCAAACTGACTGCAGTAGACTCTTGTTCTGAAAATAGCTCAGGGAACACAGAACGTATATTAAGAGTGTTTACTGAAAGAAGATATAGTAAGAGACTTGAAAGTGGGAGGGGAGGGGGAAGATCCAGAATGATAGGAGAAGACAGGAGAGGGAAGGATGAAGCTAAGAGCTGGAAAGTTGATTGGCAAAAGTGATTCAGCTGGAGAGGGAGAGGATCATGGGACGGGAGGCCTAGGGAGAAAGAAACGGGGAGTGGAACACCAGAGTGAGATGGAGAATAGGCATCTAACCCTAACCATAACCCTAACCCTAGCCCTAACCCTAATTCTTCTGAATCTTCTCTGAATCCTCACCGATGTCAGTATATCCTTTCCAAGCTAAGGAGCCCAAAACTGCACAAAATACTCCTAATATGGTTTAACGAGTGCTTTATAGAGCCTCAACATCGCATCCCTGGTCTTATATTCTATACTTGTAGAAATGAATGCCAACATTACATCTGCCTTCTTTACAACCGACTCAGCCTGGAGGTTCCCCTTTAGGGTATCCTGCACAAAGACTCCCAAATCGCATTACGTCTCTGTATTTCGAATTCTCTACCCATTTAAATAATAGTGTTCCCAATTATTTCTTCCACCGAAGTGCCTGGCCATGCAATTTTCGAACATTGCATTTCATTTACCACTTCCTTTCCTATTCCCCTAAACTATCTAAGTCTCTCTGCAGAATCTCTGTTTTTGCAACACTCCCCGCTCATCCACCGATCTTTGTATTGTCTAATTTACCCTCGAATTCATTAATTCTATAGTCCAAATCATTGACATACTTTGTAAAAAGCAGCGGTCTCAACACCGACCCCCGTGGATCTCCACTGGCAACCAGCCAGCCAGAGTAGGATCCCTTTATTTCCGCACTTTGTTTTCTGCCGATCAGCCAATGTTCCGCCCACGCTAGTAACTTTCCTGTAATTCCAAGGGCTGTTATCTCCTTCGTCCACCCTGTTTGTAATTTACTCAAAGAATTGCAGGTTTGTCAGGCAGGACTTTCGTTTCCGGAAAACATGCGTGTTTTGGCCTACCTTGTCGGGTATCTCCATGTACTCCGTAACCTCATACCTAACAATCGATTCCAACAAGCATTGATGTCAGCCTAACTGGTCTATAGTTTCCTTCCTGCTGCCTTCCACCCTTCTTAAAAAGCGAGGTAACATTTGCAATTTTCCAGACCTCCGTTCAATGTATCAAATCCTGAAAGATCTTTGTTAATGCCTCGGCAATTTTTCCATTTACTTCCTCCAGAACCCGAGGGTGCATTCCATCAGGACCAGGAGCTTCCACTGTGAAAACTGATCCAAAATACGCATTCAGTTCCTCTGCTTTCTCTATATATCTCATTACAGTATCCCCAGCATCATTTAGTATTGTTCCTATATCGACCCTTAACTCTCGTTTACACTTTATATACTTTAAAAAACTTATAGTATCGTATTTGATATTTGTCTCCCGCTGCCTTTCACAATTCATCTCCCTTCCTGATTACCTTCTCAATTTCTTCCTGCAAGTTTATAAAAGCTTCCCATTCCTCTATTTTCCCACAAGCTTTGGCTTCCTTGTGTGTCCTCACTTTTGCTTTCACTTTGGTTCTGGTATCACTTGTCGGACGCAGTAGTATCCTTCATCCCTTTGAAAGCTTCTACTTATTTGGCATATACCTGTCTTGCGCCTCCCTCATTTTTCGTGGAAACTCCAGCCATTGCTGCTCTGCTGTCCTTCCTGCTAGTGTCCCTGTTCAGTCAACTTTGGGAAGTTCCTCTCTCATGCCATCATAATTTCCTTTATTCCACTTAAAAACCGACACATTGTAATTTAGGTTTCTCCATCTGCACACAACTGCACACAATACACTTTGTTCTCATCAGCGCCTTATGCACATCGATCTATGGCCAATGTACCAAAGGCCTTCTTTACGGCCCTATCTACCTGTGCCGACACTTTCGATGGATTCTGGAACTGTATTTCTAGATCCCCTCGTTATACCACACTTCTCAGTGCGCTAAAGCTCACTGTCTAAGACCTACCCTGGTTGGTCCTCCCGAAGTTCAACATCTCACACTTGTCTGCATTAAACTTCATCGGCCATTTTGCAGCCCATTTTCCAGGTGGCTCAGATCCCACACTAGATCTGGGATCCTAGGTTCAGCTGGCGGCTTCATCTCGGGGAGGACAGCCCAAGCTCCCGCCTGACTTAAGAAACAATGTTTGGTCGGATGCTGCGTGATGTTTCACCCTGTTACAAATCAGTAGCAGGAAATAGCAAACAGTACACAATGTGCAATCAAACGATTGATTCTTAATTTCACTGCATGGTTCGTAAAGAAACTAAAAAGGAAAAGGACCCATTCTCAAGAAACAGTCTAATGTGCAAAGTTGGAGCTCATGTTTCCATCCATTCGTTCCCTGCCGACCCGCGGACCCTCGCTGTAAGTCCACTCCGTACGGAGGTCTACCAACTCTCTCCATTCGCGTCTTCATCCCTCGCCAAAAACGTGAATCCTTCTCTCAGCCCCACAAGAAAGAAACAACATGCCTCTCATTGGATAGCACACATTCCAAAGCCCCCCTTATCTCTAGCTATAACCCAAGCCACGCAGCTACAGAGAAACATTAGCAGTGAAACGATGCAGCGCGTTCCATACGCAATCTTACAGAATTGTTCCAGGAGTTTCCAAGAAACCCGATGAAGACCTGTCAGTGGATCTCGTCGACTTGTACATTAACAGGGCTTTTGACAAATCCCACGTTGGAGGTTTGCCCAGAAGTTTCAGTACCTTTCATTCAGTGGAAAGTAGCAGACCACAATCAACATGACTACGGTAGAAGCCAGAGAGTGAAGTTATATGGTTGCCACTCTGAAAGGAGGCCTGAATGGAATGAAGTGTCGCTTTGATCACCGCCGGCTCTGTTGTTAATGCGGACGTGTGGGATGTTACACACTGGGAGGACTGACCAGCGTGGGACGTACACATGGAATAGTACGGCTCTGAGTAGCGCAGTGAACAAAGGTGTCAGTGAGTACAGATCCATTATTCATTGATAGTGGTGTCTGAGGGAGATCGGGTCGTAAAGCGGGTTTTGGGGTCATTGGCATTGATAAATCAAACTCTTCAGTTCAGAAGTTGGTCCGAATTTGCATTAAACTTTGGTGAGGCTCAACTTGGAGTATTGTGTGGAGCTCCGATCAACTATCTACACAAAAGCATCGCTGAGATTGACGGAGTACACATGAAATTTACAACGACATGGTCAAGACTTGAAGATCTGATTCACAGGGAATGTTTGAAGAGGTTAAGACATTCCTTTTTCTTACATCGAGCGCTGCAGAATTTGTGGAGATTTCGTAGAGGCGTACTAAATTATGAGGAGCAAATGGAAACAGGCATTGGTCATTCTTTGGGTGAGATAGAACTATCTGTCATATATTAAGGTTGAAAAGTGAAATATTTAAGGGAAACCTGATGAGGAGCTTTATTCAGAGACTGGGATGGGGGTGCAACTGGCTGCCAGCGAAAGGGGTAGACGTACTTTTGATGTAACATTTAAGACAAATTTGGGTAAGTACATGACTGGAGGGGTATGGAAGTCCAGGCAGAAGTAGACACGAACTGGATGGGTCCTGCTTTCTGTGCTGTACTGCACAATTTCTCTGACCCTCTAAAATACATTTAATAAACATTGAATGAATTGTATGTGATGCCCCACGAAGAGCTAAGTGTGTGACGCAATGTCACAATGAGTAAAAATAGACCGAAGCAAACATGGGTTGTTTGTTCACTGTCCTGTAGCTAATGCAACTAAAAAGGAGGGGTCATTAATTGGCTTAAGGTACATTCCTCCTGGTGTTTAAGGGCTTGTTGAATGAGTACATCTAGACAGTTGGCACTTTCCGTACAACTGATCGCCGCTTCTGATAGTAAATGGGATAGTCAGCAATTTATTACCTTGTCCGCATTTACTATCCTGTACTGGCCGTCGTTTCTCTTCCAGGTAAGGTCGCTGAAATGCGGAGATGTGAGACACACTGTAGCCCTTAAATTGTGCGCTTTAATTTAGTGCGGTCGTGATTTCCTATTGAATTATTTTACATCAACTTACCCAGGAAATATTGAAAATAGAAGCACGTTTCATTGTGTTTTTAAAAAGAAACATTATTTACATGACCCTAATGTATTTCTGGTATTTTGTTTGCTTTAATGTACTTTATCATAATCTGAAAAAATTGTGTTGTTGGTGTAATGAACTCCACGACATTTGGCGCTGGTATTAAACCTAATTTTGGTTCAGAATCTATAGCTAAGTGAATGTGTTTGATTCATGATGTCCTGTAACAGGAATATTCATGGTGGCTCTACTCAGCATTCCGCTTAATGTTGTGTTCTGTCATTGGTGTTGGGACCGAACCTTTTCACGTTATGTGTCAATGATTTGGATGAAGGAATAGATGGCTTTATGGACATGTTTGCGGAAGTTACGAGGAAAGGTGGTGGGGCAGATAGTGCTAAGGGAGCGGGGTGTATGCAGAAGGAATTTGACTGATTGGGTCAATGGACAGCGATGTGCCCGGTGAAGGTTAGTGAACCGAAATGCATAGAAGGAATAAAGGAGTAGATAATGGTCTATATGGGGAGGGCATTCAAAAATCAGAGGTGAAAACGGACCTGGGAGACCTAGATTAGGATATTCTTAAGGTCAAACTTCAGAATGAGTCACTATTCAAGAATGTACATGCAACGTTCGCATTCATTTCCTGAGAACTAGAACGCAAGCGCAAGGATGTAACATTGACACATTATAAGGCATTCATCAGAATGCATGGAGTATTATGCGAAGCTTTGAGTCCCTAATCGAAGAGAAGATGCGCTGCCATTGGGGAAAGTCCAGAGAATGTTTAGGAGATTGATCCCAGGTATAAAAGGGCTAACATATAAGGAATGTTCGGTAGATCTGGGACTGTACACATTGGGTTTACAAAAATTTGATTGATGTCATTAAAGTATATAGAATATTGAAAGGACAACAGTGTGTGGATCTGGAGAGGATGTTTCCGATAGTGGGGGTGTCTCGGACTAGAAGTCCCAGCTTCAGCACAGAGGACATCAAATTTAAACAAACATTAGGGGGGGAAATCGCCAGTGCCTGGAGAATCTCTAGAGTACCTTGGCATGGGTGACTGTGCAGTCCAAGACTTTGGTATACTTCATCTGGAGCATGACAAGTTATTGAGTAATCAGGGCGTCAAAGGTTACCGGGAGAAGGCATAAGAATGGGGTTGAGGAATATTAGAGACAGTCATTATGGAATGGCGGAGCAGACTCCGTGGGCCGAATGGTCTACTTCTCCTTCTATTTTTTTATGGTCTTACATTCTTCTTTTCCACAATATTTCTGTAACGGGCATACTACTGCAATAGCGCTTTGCTATCTCTTTTCTCAATGCTTTCAATTCGCTTTGCCCCAGTCATTACCTTTCTGCTGCCTTGCTTGTCTGCTGAAGGTAATCCGACTGACTTCTGCATCACCTTCCTGCTTCTTTTGCCTCCCTTGTGCTGCTGAACCCATCCACAGGTCAACGTAATCGTAGCATAGCAAACCCCGGGTTCTGCCCCTCTACCGTACAGGTGCAAGCTGACCTTCTTGTGCAGATGACTCGTAGAGTAAAGAGATGCCAATATTTAACAAAAAAACTGTCTTTGCCTGCTTTCCACATTTTTCAGCCATAGATTCATCGGCCAACCTCAACTCTGAACTTCTCTAGCAAAAGACACTCCTCTTAATCCAGATAAATTGAATGTTTTCATTAGCACTTACGCAGCCTGATACTAATTTCTTTCCTAGCTCAATATTTTCACTCCTAAGTACTTTGGACCTTTCTCTACCTGAGCCTTTTGTCCAATCGTGTACAACCTGTCCCCACTAAATGCGGAGAAAGAACACGAGAGCATCATAAATCAACACCAGAGAGAAGGGCATGGAGCCAGGAGAGTTAATGAAGGATGCCTCAACCGACCTTATCCAAGTATACCCTGTTGTCTGTTCTCTACTTGATAAAACCATCGGAGGTTGAGCCACTTTCCTTCTTGTCCATTGTCATCACGGCGTGAAACCGGCGAGAGCGCAGTTGCTTGTTGTTGAAGGCGTGTCAGATTAATCGATCACCAACATCTCAGCTCAGTGAGCGCAGGCGTACTCGTACCGGCGGCCAGTTCGGTCAGAGGCGCGATCTGGAGTACCAGACTTAGCATGCAAATAAAGTCACGCTGAGCACTCGAGACCCATTAAACAATGACTCTTTTTCTTTTGTTTCAGTTAATTTAGTGGCGATTTTGATCCTGTCTCGCAGAAATTGTGGGCTCTCCAAATGTATCACTCGCTACCTTGTGGCCATGGCGGCAGCTGATCTGATGGTCGTTCTCTTTGGTGTTGTATTGTATAAAATCAATACTCTCTATTTGTATGCTGTCATCATGATGAAATCTTGGCTGCGAGCTCTGGGACTTAGTCTGGGGACTGCAACATTGGATCGTTCCGTTTGGCTAACGGTCGCTTTCACTTTCTATCGCTACGTCGCGATCTGCCTTCCGGAGCTGCGGCCGCGATGTTGTACGGAGAGAACAGCGACCGTGGCGATCGTGGCGGTGGTCACAGGTAGCTGTGTTCAGCTATTTTCCTTTTACTTTGCAGGAGAGTCAGGGAAACCCAAACTCTAGTACTATACATCATCCCTGTGGCGGAGCTACGGGATATTTGACACCATCATGACCCCATTATTACCAATTGGTTTAATTCTGCTGTTCAATGTTTTAACAACCAGATCTATTAAAGCAGCGAATATGGTTCGTCGTGGACTTCGGAGCAATACTGTCAACAAAATTGATCCAGAGGTTCAGAACCGGAGACAGTCAATGGTTATGTTGTTCACTCTATATGCAAATTTCATATTATTGTGGCTAACCAATATTGTACAGTCCATGACCTGGGCAGAAGTAAACATGATTTCCACAGACAAATATTACAATACGCCTGCATTTATCCTACTAGAGTTTGCGTACATGTTAATATCTCTTAGTTCCTGCAACAACACGTGTATCTATGGCCTGACACAGAGGAAATTCAGGGAGGAGTTGAAAAATGGGGCAAAATATCTGTTTACATTAAATGGGAAGCTTTGTGAATAAAATGTAAATCTAATTATCCCTAATTGTGTTTTGCGTTAAATATGAAGAATATTTTATTTTGTATCGTGTCTCATTGGAATTCCTCCTAGTTAAAACGCCGAATTTAAAAAAAAAAAAATTGCTGATTTTTGAACGGGCACAATATGTCTTTAAGGAGTGGGAAGAACTTGTCTCAACCTCGTGATAAAGGCAACGGAAAAGGAAAGATACAAAAGGGTAGATCTGATGAAATGCTGTCGTGGGCGGAAGATATGGTTCGGACACTGAATTCAATTAAAGACCAACTGGAAAAGAACAGTAATGAACTGATATATTTCTGGGAAAACAAAGATCTGGAAACACTAATGCTTTTTTTGCTTTTTTCAAAAAAAAACTTGTTGATTTGTTGTTAAACACTATGCTTGGTTTCTCTAGGTATTATATTTTAGAACTTAATAACTGTTTATTTTTTAAATTTCTTTTCAATGTATTAGTATGTTTTACGAAGTAGAATATTATAGCGTTTTATAACTGAATTTAAAGCTTTTTTAGGGGATCCAACGTTAACTTCCTTTTTAAGAGTTTTTTTTCGTTTCCTCTTTGTTTAAAAAAAATAAATACAAACATGGGATAGTTTGTAGATGCTGGAATATAAACACTTTTCCCTATTGAGACTTTCTCGTTTCCCTTACAAGGTCAGTGGATTTCATTTTTTTTTAACTAAGGGGCGGGGTAGAGATCCTTGAACGGTAAATTTTCCTTGAAAGGACAGTGCAGTCCTTGGCTTCGGTTTTTCTGTCATAGGGAGCCTGCTTTCTTTCTGAGCTGTGGGGGGGGGGGGGAGGGGTTTTGGTTAAAGTTAGAGTTAGTTTTTTTTTCCCCCATTGGGTGGTTCCGGAGCATGCGTGTTTTCTATGTGGTTGTATTCTTCATCGTCGCCATTTCTGATCATCCCGTATTGGTATGTGCTCTGCGCATGTGTAAAGTAGAATAAAATAATAGCATGGTATTTGGACAGATTAATGTAATAAGCTGGAATGTACGTGGTAGGAATCATCCTATCAAACGAAAAAAGACATAACATTGTTAATCGATTACAGCCTGATATAATTTTTGCCCAAGAGACTTATATCAGGGCGGGACATCACGACAGATTTTTTTAGATCGTGGAATGATTTACAGTTCCACTCTACTTCTCAAAGTAAAACGAAATGGGTGTCTATTTTTATTAAATCTAATATTTTGTTCCTTCTTGGGGATATTAAGTCAGATACTAATGGTATATTTTTAATTGTTAAGGCAGTAATTTGTAATAGAAAAGTTGTTTTGGTCAACTTGTATGGTCCTAATCTTGTTTTTTAAAAAGGTATTTGCTCTATTGCCTGATTTAAATGATTATACATTGATAATGGGCGAGGATTTTAACTGTTGTTTAAACCTCTGAATTGACAAGAGCTCAATCAGTCAGCGGCTTCCAAATCGCACTGCGTCACTTATTAATTCCTTTTTGACTGATTTTGGATTGATTGAACTTTGGAGATATTTACGCCCTGATGACATAGAATATTCTTTTCTTCGCATGTTTATCCCTGCCCGCCCGCCTTGGCACCTATCTCAAACATTATTGTAAAATTCTGAATTTGTTAGTTTTATTGAAACCAAGATAAAAGATTTAAAAAAAAACTTTTTAACGATATCGGAGTTATGTCTAAATTAATCATATGGGATACATTTAAGTCAGTTTTACGTTGTCAGAACATCATGAGACCGGAGGCCTAGGGAGAAAGAAAGGGGAAGAGGAGCACCAGAGGGAGATGGAGAACAGGCAGAGTGATGGGCAGACAGAGAAACAAAAGGGGAAAGGGGGAAAGTGAAATTTGATAATATTTCAAAACAAATTAAAGATTTAGATAATAATTATGCGATTTCCCCTAATATTGACTTATTTAAACAAAGGGTGGAACTTCAATCACAATATAATTTATTATTAACTCATCCTATTGAAGGCTACTTGCTTAAGCTAAAAAGTCAATTTTATGTGTTTGGAGATAAAAATAACAAACGGCTTGCATCTCAATTAAAACCGGCCAGAGCCAAAAGGCAAATTTTGAAAATCCGTAGGAAAGATGGCACGCTGGCTAGGGATTATAAAGAACTTAATGAATTTTTTTTCAAGATTCTTATACCGAGCTTTACAAATCACTATTTCCAGTGGATTCTTCAAAAATGATTTTTTTTAAACGAAGGATTGCTTTTCCTCAAATTTCTGTTGAGGATCAAAAAAAAAAAATCTTGATGCCAAAATTACTGAAGCAGAAACTCATAAAGCTATTTTTTCAATCCAATCTGTAAGGCCCCTGGACTTAATGGCTACCCTGTAAAATTCTATAAAAAAATTGGAAAATTCCTTTCTCCGTTGGAAATGTTGGAAATGGTTAAGGACACTTTTGTGCAAGGTGATTTACCTATACACTTCATGACGCTTCTATTTCTTTATTTTTTAAAAGGATAATGATCCTACTGATTGTGCCTCATATATACTTATTCCATTATTGAATGTTGTTGCTAAGAGCGTGTCAAAGATAATAGCCAATTGGTTTTGGAAAATAATTTGGGTAAAATTCTTCTTAAAGACCAATCAGGCTTTATAAAGGGTCGTTATTCCATTTCAAATATTCCGATATTATTTAACATTATATTTTCTTCTTCTTTTGAAACTTCGCAATGCCTCGTCTCTTCGGATGCTGAAATAGCGTTTGTTCGAGACGAATGGAAACATTTATTTAATGTTTTAGTGAAATTTGGCTTCAGTGTTAACTTCCATAATTGGATTAGAATGATAAATAGACATCCTATTGCTACTGTTATTACTAATAATTTTAGATCCCCTTTTTCATCTTTCACGGGGAACAAGACAAGATTGTCCATTAAATCCTTTGTTATTTAACTTAATATTGGAACCCCTTGCTATTGCTCTTCGTGAAGCTAAAGATATTCATGGGATTCTTGTGAATGAGACAATTCAGAAGAATTCTCTTTATGCTGACGATTTATTGGCTTGTAAATTTAATCCTGCGTAATGTATCCCTGCCTTGCTAAAATTATTTAATGAATTTGGTGATTCTTCAGGTTATAAAATTAAATTTAATAATCGTTAACTGTTTCCTTCAAATGAATTTGTTTCTTTATATAATAATACCCCTTTCAACGTGTTGGATTCCTTTAGATATCTTGGCGTTATAATCATTAAAAAATATAAGGATTTTATAAAGCTGATTTTGTTCCCTTGGCTGATTCTGTGATGTATTTATTTAGCAGATGGAAGCCACTTACGTTTTCACTTGCTGGCTGCATCCATATAATCAAATTATGATTTTACCAAATTTTTTATATTTATTTCAGAATATCCCTGTATTTTGACAAAGAAGTTTTCTGATCAAATTAATTCTATCATCACGTATTTTGGTTGGAATGATAAAAGTCCAAGAATTGGTAAATGTCACTTACAAAGATTGAACAATGACGGAGGCCTTGCTTTGCCTAATTAATAATGTATTTCTGGGCTGTTGATGTCCTTTTGGTTGCACTGGGTTGATAATAGTGAGCGGCCAATTTGGGTAGATTTGTAATTGAAAGTTCTGAAAGGATTATTTAACCTCGTTAATGGGATCTGCGCGACCTATACACTTAGCTAAAGTTGCTAAATTAAATTTATATCATGCGATTAAGTATTCTTTACAAATTTGGCTGCGGCTCCGTAATTTTTTTACATATTAAAATACTTAAACTTTGTAGTTTAATTTATTGAAATTATTTTAAGTCTTATTTGAATGATCCAATTTCTTTTATTTTGGAAAAATAAAGATATTAATTCTTTTTTTTGGATCTATTTAAAGAAGATAGTCTAACGTCTTTAGAACAATGAGTTGATAAATACTCTCTTTCATATTCATACTTCTTACAATACCTTCAAGTTAGACCTTTTTTACAAAAATATTTAAGTAATTTTCCTTACATATTGGATACCGACTTGTTAGATACTATTATGAGTATTAACCCTTTGATGAAGGGTTCCATTGGAAGAATTTATAATTTATTATTACAATGGGATAAGCACCCTTTCTTTACGATTATACAAGATTGGGAAACGGAACTTAATTTTACTTTGATAACGGAGGACTGGATGCGGAACTTGAAGCTGGTTAACTCTTCCTCGATTTGTGCTAGCCATTCATTGATTGTTTAAAATTATACATCGTTACTATTTGACGAAGGAGAGGTAGTCTACAATCTTTCCTAATGTCGACAGTTACTGTGATAGATCTAAAACTGAGACAGCTACACTGATACGTATGTTTTGGACTTGTCCTATACTGCAACAATTTTGGAAGTCAGTTTTTATTAGAATTCATAAAGCACTTAAAATTAATTTACACCCTAACCAGTTAAGTATGCTCTTTGGAATAATTCCCCAAAACATCCGTGGTATTTCCTTGTCTGATCAACATGTTATTGAGTTTGTTACATTGATAGCTTGGAGGGCCATTCTGCTGAAGTGGAAGGAGACTTCGGCTCCCACTCTGTCACAATGGTTCTCTCAAGTGATGTTATGTCTTTGTTTGGAGAAATTTAGAATTCGAACTTTCGAACCTATGTTTGATTTTGAGAAAAGATGGGGTTCATTTGCTCGGTACTGCCATCGGAGTTAATTATTAGACAACCTCCACGATCTAATTCTAAATTTCGTTTTGTTATTTTTTACTGGCGGTTTGATGTTTATCTTTAGAAGCTTTTTGTATGACACATGGCTCCGCGGTTGAATACTAATGGGGTCTTTTCGCACCTTTTTCTTGCTTTATTAGGTGTTTGTTCTTTTCTTCTCATTTTTGTTTCACCATATTTTTCAGCCCTTAATATTGTTGTTTTTTTCTCTTTTGAGACATTGTAACTGTTACTTACTTCAATGTACTCCTGTTATTTTGGATGATGATGATGATGATGATAATAATAATAATAATAATAATAATAATAATAATAATAATAATAATAATAATAATAACTATAGTAATAATAGTAGCAGTAATAATAATAGAAATAATGAAAAGAATTGAAAAGAAGAATGATTGTTCCCCGTTAATAAAGAAGTGCTCTCCGTTTCCCAGGCTAGACCAAACACCTCTCCTGAAATTCAGAAGCGAATGTGCTCCGTTAGAAGTTACAAAATAAATCGACTTCAAGGTAAAAGCAACACAGATAAAAATAAATATTTTTTAAAAACTTTTAAAAATGAAATTTTTTTCAATATTTTTAATGAGCAGAAGCCAGGTTTCATGGAAAAAAAAACATGGAAAATTCGTATCATATTTTCTTTTAAGGTAAATAGATTGCAATATCCCTTGAGGAGTCAAATTAATGACATGGGGACAGTGAGTAAAAATAGTTTAAAGTAAGTGTTTGTGCAGTTGGTTGTTACTAATGTCCCTGACGTGATAGCCACGCTAATTGCCTCAGTGGAATTGCTCTCACCTCAATAAAAGTCTGATAAACCGATCTCCAGTCCATCTGAGCAGTTGAAAAGTCCTGTAAAACTGAAAGCTGCTGCTGACGGAATATGGGATATTCGACGATTTATTACATCGCGGCCATTTTCTATCCCACACTTGTAGCGGTTGGTGTCCCCGGTAAGATGCCGGAGCTGGTTACTTTATGTATGGTGCCGTCGTTTCCCTGCTGCGGTATCCGCACTGTTACTGAGCACGGATGCTACCGTCGGCTGAAAGTTGTTTCCGGAATGGAGGATGCAGGCATCTAATGGTTTTACTTCCATTTTCAATACTTTAATCGCAGTGTTTTCTTCTGCTGTTGTCAATTAAGTTAGTGTCGATATTGTCAATAATTCATAATTTCACCTCGCTATGCTTTCTGAAGTGATGCTGGTCTCTGCTTTTCAAGGTCCGGGTCTCTATCAGTGCAGACATTTCGACCTTATAACAACATAGCAGCTTATTTGAATGACGGTCCAGTCTATTTTCGACACGTAGGTCTGTTCTTCTGTGTGTCAGTAAATGGGAGCTCTTGCTTTGTATCTCTTTGATTCCAATTTGTCACGGCTACAAACAATCCCTTCAGCTATTTCACCTCTAATAATGGAAATGATGTTGTTTACAGGAGCGATCGACTGCTCACCGGTGCGTGAGACGTGGAACTCGGATGCCTCGCTCTAAACTGTGGGAGGTCGCCAATCCACTGACACTCACATCCGTCATTGTCCTCCAGCCGGAGTGCAGCGACCGAGACCGCACACACTGGATTCCCGCTTTCCACTTCCAAACAGACCATACCCTGTATAGCATCGGTAGAATGGGGACATTCAGGGAACTGACTATAACTGTATTTCTATTTTGTCTCCAAATTTCTTGCAGTTAATTTAACGGCGATTGTGATTCTATCTCGGGGAAAATGCGGACGCTCCAAATGCATCACCCGTTACCTGGTTGGAATGGCGGCAGCGGATCTGATGGTGGTTATCGTTTTTGCTTTAGTGGAACAGACCAACAATATCTACATTTATTCCAGATCCCTGCTCCTCACTCCTGTATGCGCTCTGACACTTGTATTTCGGGTGGTAACGACGGACTGTTCTGTTTGGTTTACGGTTAGTTTTACCTTCGATCGCTTCATCGCAATATGTTGCCAAAAGCTGCGGGAGCGATACTGCACCGAGAGAACAGCAACGGTGGTTATCGTGACCGTGGTTATAGTGAGCTGCGGGAGATGTGTCCCGATTTACTTTACCCTTGAACCTTACGTCATCATTGACAACACGCCTGGGCGTTGCACCGTCACATATGAATACGCTACTTCACCGGTGTGGAAAGGATACCAATTACTGCACAGCATTTTAACACCATTGCTACCAATCGGTTTAATCCTGGTGTTTAACGGGTTAACCGTAAGACATATCGTTGTGGCAAATAGAGTCCGCAGAAGGCTTCGGCACAGCGGCGACAATCAGAAAGATGCCGAGATGGAAAAACGCAGAAAATCGATGGTTTTGCTGTTTTCTATATCAGCTAATTTTATATTATTTTGGATGCCCAATGTAACCCATTCCCTGAAATGGCAAGTGCAAAACTATTTTTACGAAAACAGATATTTGAGTTCCCCGGTATACATCCTACAGCAATTTGGGTTCATGTTGCAAGTACTCAGCATGTGCACCAATACATGTATCTATACACTGACACAGAGGAAATTCAGAGAAGAGCTGAGGAATGGAATGAAGTATGTGTTTACATTAAATGGTCATCTGTGTAGATAACGCCCGTGTCTAACGGCAATTCAGCGGCGTTTTCAAATAAAGTCGTTTTACAATGAGCAGCTTGGGCAAATCTGTCCTATATTCAAACAATCATATGCCCTGACATCCGTAAATTGCAGAATTGGCGGAGGATTGCTTGCTTCATACAATTCAGGTAGGCAGTTCATTGTGTTACGTACCCCGTCACTGGGTTTACAGACCAGCAGAATTAGGAGAATCCGTTGGAGTCTGGCGGTACCGAAAACTAAAGGTGATTATTAGTAAACTAAGCAATAGAGTATCAAAGATGCATATATATAACAGGTATAGCAATAATAAACATAGAAGTTTAGGAATAATAATCAACAATAAACAAGCTCTATCAATGTCTAGGGGTAAATTAATTTTCATAAGGAAATATAGAGTGCAGTTCAGTTCATGTGTGCTGAGGTAGCTGCGGTTGTAGTATTGCAAGTAGTTGGAGAGAGAGAGAGAGAGAGAGAGAGAGAGAGAGAGAGAGAGAGAGAGAGAGAGAGAGAGAGAGAGAGAGAGAGAGAGAGAGAGAGAGAGAGAGAGAGTGAGAGCGAACCTGTTCCTTTCTGATTTCGTCGCACCATTGTGGTCATTCGGTTATGGCCCCTCCGTCCTCAGACAGACCATTCTTCTGTGGTGGACTTGTCAGTCAGGCATGAGTGGACACACACACACAAGTCCCCACCGGCCCTACCGTCACACTGTGAGCTTTGTTGACTGATCTCCTGATTCGGTCCCCGAAGCCCCCACCTTCCTGTGGGTGCGCAACACTCGGTCAGTGTCCACTGTTGTGTCTGATGGGTGTCTCCCCAGACCCGTCTGGTATCCCCACTGACAGGGTATCAGCCATCCATCAACTCAAAATGACCATGTCCATCAAATCAGGCCATTCCTGCTGTCTCCTTAGGAATGTTAACGGGTAAAGTAACGTCCTTGCAGCGAAAGGTAAACAATCCAGGAAAAAGCCATTATACATAAATCAAATGTCCCTCACTCTCTCAGTAGCAGCATAGTTCATAGTTCTCAGGGTGGGGGATTTCCCCCCATTTCCGTTATGTCTGTTCAGCACTTATAACAATTGCTGCTGGTGTGATTGTTACATTGGTTGAAGTATGTTCCAAACTATCACAGACACTCGACTGTCACAAGAGCAGGAATGGCTTCAGGACTTTCCGAGGTTTAGATGTTTCAAAATGGACAGGGTCGGTAACAGAGTGTAAAGGGAGTGCGATGGGAAACCAGGGTTAGTGTCGCTGCTGCAGAAAGGGAGGGAAACGTGGAGCGTTAGTTTTTTAATAGACTGGGAGACGAACACAGATACATGAAAGGAGAGAACACCATATCTGGAGTATTCTATACTGCCGCCAAACAGATTAACAAAAAAAAAACGCAAAGGGAACAATGAGGAACCAACCGGGAAGCGGATCTTTAACGTGTGCCAAGTTATTGACACAACAGCTGAAACTTACACAATATTCTTTGGCACCACCCCAGGGTAAAAGGTTCCGGTATGGCCTAATTTCTCAGTTGTGTCCAAGAAGGATTCATGCACGATAAGAAGAAAGGCGGACTAGCGAACAGTCCGTACCGGATCTAATTTTAGAAAATGAAATGGATTAGGTGACGGATTTCTCTGCGGGTAGGTATTTCCGAACGATAGGCTAGAACCCTCCGACATTTACCTTGCACAGGGGTCGGACGAGGGAGCGTGTAATTTGGGGTTTGCGATGCGTGGTGCTACCTGGCAGGAAATTAGGAACGTACATTTGGAAATGATGTTCTCAGGAAAATGCGCCACAGATATGTGGAGATTGTTTAGGGTGCACTGACATGGGGTTCAGTAAGAGTCTGTCTCATTGATGCATGGAAAGGATGATAGCGTAAAGTAACTCCAGCTGACAAGAAAGTTGGAACAGCTTCACTTTTGGTCAAGATATTTGTGTCTTCGCTGGCCGTGGAAGCAGAACTAGAAGATTGGGGGATGGCAAATGTAATTTCTCTGTTAACGATAGATAATTGGTATGCTCTTTCGAATTATAGACCAGTGAGTATTATGTCAGTAGTGGGTGAACTATTGGAAAAGACTATTGTGGAGGGAATTTATGGACATTTGGAGAAACGTAGTCCAGATACGGAGAGTCACCATGGCCTTTTGAGGGGCATATTGTCCTTAATGAACCAGATTGAATTATTTGTAACAGTGAAAAACAAACAAATGAATCAGCACAGTCGATGTGGATGTATTAATTTTGATAAGGCGTTTGATCGTTCCCAATAGTAGAATCATTCCGGAAGTCATGAGGCATGGGATCCGGAGAAACCTGGCTGCGTTGATTAAGAATTGGATGATGTAGTAGATAGAGTGAATTCTGGCTGGAAGACAGCGGGCAGCCGTGTTCCGCGAGGAAGACATTCGAAATTTCTGTAGACATTACAAATATATTGGGACTCTGTCGTTATAGAGGGAAATAACGGATTTAATCTGACCACCCAGCAGCAGCCGGATAATTATTGGAAATAGGATAATTAATGGAGACCGCTGAGCTATTGACTGCACTGCCACGTTGCCTAAACTGACCAGCCCTTTAAATATCACAAGGCAGATGCTACAATGACCTCAAAACAATAAAAAAAGTTAAAAAAAAAACAATATTTTCCAATGTAACACTACAGAGTGTTCAGCAGCAGCTTTTGCTGCTCATTAAAAGAACCAGCCTCCCAAAACGCCAATTCCAAGTTCCCAATTCAAGTACACAATATTTTATCCTAATTCCAATTTACCTGCGAATCGTGGTTTTATCGTATAACCATATAAATATTACATCACGGAAACAGGCCTTCTCGGCCCTTCTGGTCCGGGCCGAACGCTTACTCTCACCTAGCCCCACCGACCTGCACTCTGCCCATAACTCTCCATTCCTTTCCTGTCCATATACCTATTTAATTTTACTGTAAATGACAATATCGAACCTGCCTCTACAACTTCTACTGGAAGCTCGTTGCACACAGCTACCACTCTCTGAGTAAAAAAGTTCCTCCCCGTGTCACCCTTAAACGTTTTCCACCTAACTCTCAACTCTTGTCCTCTTGTTTAAATCCCCCTATTCTGAATGGAAAATGACTATCCACGTCAACTCTATCTATCCCCCACATAATTTTAAATACCTCTATCAAGTTCCCACTCAACCTTCTACACTGCAAAGAATAAAAACCTAACTTGTTCAACCTTTCCCTGTAACTTAGGTGCTGAAACCAAGGTAACATTCTAGTAAATCTCCTCTACTTTGTTGAGATCTTTCCTATAATTCGGTGACCAGAACTGTACACGATACTCCATATGTTGCCTTACCAATGTCTTGTGCAATTATAACATTAGATCCCAACTCCTATACTCAATACTCTAATTTATAAAGGCCAGCGTACCAAAAGCTTTCTTCACTACCCTATCCACATGAGATTCCACCTTCAGGGAACTATGCCACCATTATTAATAGATCACTCTTTTCTACTGCATTCCTCAATGGCCTAACATTTACTATGTATGTCCTATTTTGATTAGTCCTACAAAATATAACACCTCAAACTTACCAGCTTTAAACTCCATCTACCATCTTTCAGCCCACTCTTCTAACTGGCCTAAATCTCTCTGTAGCTTTGGAACCCTACTTCATTATCCTCAACGCTACCTATCTTAGTATCATCTGCATTTTTAATAATCCAATTTATCACCCCATCATCAAGATCATTAAAGTATATGACAAACAACATTGGACCTAGTACAGATCCATTTTCTAATTTCTTCTGAAGATTCTTTTTACATTCTTTATATTCCTCGAGCACCTCATTTACTCCATGCTGCCAATATGAATTTTAGATCTCTCTCTTTTTCTTAACGAAGTTTCGAATATCCCTTGAAAACTATTGCTCTCTCAAACTTTTAACCTTTCCTTTCAACCTAACAGGATCATAAGGATTCTGTACCTTCAAATTTCACCTTTAAATAACCTCCATTTCTCTATTACATCCTTCCCATAAAAACAATTGTCCCAAACCACTTCTTCTAAATCATTTCACATTTCTTCAAAGTTATCCTTTCTCCTATTAAAAATCTCAAACCTGGGTCCAGACGAATACTTCTCCGTAATTATATTGAAGCTAATGGGATTGTGATCACTAGACTCGAAGTGCTCCGTCACCTCTCCTATCTCATTCCCTAGCAGGAGATCTAACACTGCCCCTTCTCAAGTTTGTACCTTTATGTATTGCTGCAAAAAAACTATCCTGCACACATTTTACAAACTCCAAACCATCCAGCCCTTTTACAGAATGGGTTTCCCAGTCTATATGTGGGAAATTAATATCTCCCATAATCACAACCCTGTGCTTACTACAAATATCTGCTATCTCCTAACAAATTTGCTCCTCCAATTCTCGCTCCCCTTTAGGTGGTCTATAATACACCCCTATAAGTGTTACTACACCTTTCCCATTACTCAATTCCACCCAAATAGCCTCCTTAGACAAGCCCTCTAATCTAACCTGCCTGAGCACCGCTGTAATAATTTCTCTGACAAGCAACGCAACACTTCCCCGTCTTGCCCTTCCCAATCTATCACACCTGATGTAACGAAATCCAGGAACACTTAGTTTCCAATCACACCCCTCCTGCAACCGTGTTGCACTAATTGCTACAACATCATATTTCCAGGTGTCAATCCATGCTCTAAGCTCATCCACCTTTCTTTTGATGCTCCTAGCATTAAAATAAATGCATTTAAGAAATTCTCCAGCTCTTACTCTCTGTTTATCCCAAACGGTGCAAACAACTTTACTATCTTCTTTTTCTTACGTTTCCCCTTCATCTCCGGTCTGAGCGATCTCCCTTCTCTATCACCTGCCTATACTCCTTCATACACTCTCTACAAGCTTTTCTATTTGTGAAATAACATCCTCTCTCCCGGTCTCTTCAATTTGATTACAACCCCCAAACCATTCTGGCTTAAAGACTCCACAGTAGCCCTAGCCAATCTCCTCGCCCGTATATTGGTCCCCGTAGGATTCAAGTGCAACCCGTTCTTTCAGTACAGGTCACATCCGCCCCCAAAGAGGTCCCAATGATCCAGAAATGAATCCCTACCCCTTGCTCCCATCCCTCAGCCACGCATTTATCCTCCACATCATTCCATTCCTACTCTCACTGTCGCGTAGCACAAGCAGTAATCCTGAGATTCCTACCATTGTGGTCCTTCTCAACTACCCTCCTAACTCCCTATATTCTCCTTTCAGGACCTCTTCCCTTCCCCTACCTATGTCATTGGTAACTATATGTACCACGACCTCTGGCTCCTCACCCTCCCACTTCAGAATATCTTGGATGTGATCAGAAACATCCCGGGCCCTGGCACCAGGGAGGCAAATTACCATCCGGGTCTCCTGACTCCGTCCACCAAATCGCCTATCTGAATCCCAAACTATTGAGTCCCCTATCACTACTGCCTTCCTCTTCCTTTCCCTGCTCTTCTGAGCCACAGGGCCAGACTCTGTGCTGGAGACATGGCCACTGCCGCTTCCCCCAGGTCGGTTGTACACCGCCCCCCCCCCAACAGTACTGAAACAGGAGTACTTATTTTCAAGGAGTACAACCATTAGGGTACTCTCAAGTACCTGAATTTTCCCCTTTTCTCTCTTAACCGTTACCCACTTGTCTGACTCCCGTGGCCCTGGTGTGACCACTTGCTTGTCACTCCTCTCCATCAGCTCCTCACTCTCCCTGAACAGACGAAGGTCATCGAGCTGCAGCTCCAGTTCCTAATACGGTCCGTCAGGAGCTGCAGCTCGGCGCACCTGACGCAGATATGTACGTCCGGGAGGCTAGGAGACTCCAGGACCTCCCACATCCGAGACCGAGAACAACAGACTGATCTCACACTCGGAAATTCCCCATTTCCCAAAATAACAGGAAAATTTGAAAACTAAACCTACCTTGACTTGCCCGTTCCCGACTACGTCCCTTGAGTCACAGCCCTTAAGCCTTCACTCTGCTCCCGGCTCACTCTGCTGCCCGCAAGCGACGCTGTCCGATGTATAAGGCTGTCTTCCTTTTAAATCTTCCGCGCTTCACTGCCCGACGTCACACGACTGCACAGTCCCGCCTCACTTATCCCGATGAGAATGTAAGATCAAAATGGCTCCCACAGCACTCCCGTTCCAATTCTCAGACATCCCTCTCCAAATTCGCAGCCGGAGAGTCGACCCTCACATCTGGGACAACCATCTAAACCACGTGCTCCAGAGGAGGTTCAAACTGACAGCGTCGACATGTCCCCACCGTGTACTGACATTCTGCTAGCGCCAGGGGGCCCTGCAGAGTCAGCACGCCGCTTTGAATATCAGAAATGTCGGATGAGAATACAGACTTTTCTGAAGAATGATTGCCTCCTCTTTCAGAGAGACAAACTCTCAATCACGAAGCAGATTGGGAAGGAGAATTGAATAGCTGGCCCGAAGAATGACTAAGCATCTACCTGAAAGAAATGTGAAAGTTTCTTCAGAAAACACCAAGATGGAATCCATAGTTGAATAAATCACAATTTGACCGCCCGCTGCAGGGGAGATTTTATTTGTTGACCTTCCCTTCTCTGAAAACGAACAGAAGCGGCCCCAAAGCCGACGCCTGCCGAACACCACTAATCAGCTCCGTTTCGTCCCACTTCTTCCATTCTGCCATTCAGCCAGTCTTCCATCCATCACAGTATATTTTTGTATTAAGGGCGTTTTATCCGGTTTGGAAGCCTCAAGCGCGGCACATTGTCAAAGGCCTTCTGAAATTCCAAGTAAACAATATCCACTGACTCTCCTGTATGGAATCTGCCTTTTGGTTTCCTCAAATCATTCCAACATATTTATAAAACTAGACATCCCCTTTAGGAAACCACGGTAAAATCCGCCCTATGTTATCATTACTCTCCATAGACGAGAAATCTCATCATTAGTAATGGAGTCCTACATCTTTCCAACCACTGATGACAGGCTATCCAGCCTATAGTTTCTTGTTGTTTGTCCACCTCAGAGTGGAGCGGATTGACATTTGTTACTTTTTACTCTTCCGGACTCATCCACATCACAATGATTATTCAAAGTTCACCGCTAATGCCGTCCTCAGCCACGTCTTTCCGAAAACGTAGGCTGTTGTCAGATCCACAGCCCCAATTTCCCCGGTGCAAATACTTTACATCTGGCAACAGATGGCGTCAAACTGATCAGATATCAATGTGGCAGTGAACCAGACAGAGTATCCTGGTCTCCTCCATCTGGTCCAGCTGATTAGTGCTTCTAAACTCACGTATTTCAACCTCTCAAGCATCTTCACCTCAACAATAGCAACTACACTCACTTCCATCAATAACAGTCGCAACCTTCTTTCATACTGTTGGTGTCATTCACGGTGCAGAATGATGTGAAATATTACGTTCATCGTTACCACAAAGGATAGAGGGATTATATTAATTATTATGTTAATGGGCGTGTGGATGAATCCCAGAGCTTGATGAGACGGTGGAATATTAGTGGGTGGGTTGTGAGAGAGGTGAAAAGGATTATATTGGGTACAGCATTAAGGTGCGTGTGGGAAGGACATTATGGAATTACACTAGATGAAGTATACGAGGTTAATTGGATAAAGCGGAATTTGGAATTCTGTCTGGTCTGCGGAGGTGACATGGTGCAGGGTTAGGTATTAAGGGAGAGAAGAGGGTTGGAATAGAAGGCGAATTTATTTTTTTTCGAAGAGAGATCTAGGTGTAACGATACTCATTGGTGGGTTAATGGGTGTATCGAGGGAAAGGCTGTTAGGGGATGGGAGATATTGATTGAAGGAAGTTTAGAAAAGGGTTGAAACACTAGTGTAGTAATCGTTCTGTATAGGGAGTGGACGTTAGGGGACGGGAGATGTTAATCGGATTGTGGAAGGATGTTAGAATGAGTTTGTAATACGACTGTGGTAATCGTTGTGTCGGGGGTGTTCGGTGACGGGAGATATTACTCGGAGTGTGGAGCTAGGTTGGAATGGGTTTGAAGTAATGGTGTGGTAATCTCTGTGCAGAGGGAGAGAGGATTGGGATTTGAGTGGGGATATTAATGGTTGAATGGGTGATGATAATACGCGAAGTCAACTGGTGTGTGATTGGAGGACTCACTTCTGATCCTCAGTCGGTCAGGCAACCTCTGTGACAATGAATAAACTATCTCCGTTTCCGGCCTTGGGCTTTCATCAGAGCTTGAACAGACAGTCGAAGTTGCCAGAATATGAAGGCTTGCAGGGGAGGAGAAGAGGTAAGATACCAAGGTGGAGAAATAGGAATGAGGAAGGAAGTAGGGAAACATATCAGATCTTGATGCCATTCGATTACAGGATACCGAGACAGAAAATGAGGTGTTACTTATCCAAAATAGAATTGGCCTCATAATGGCACAAGATGAGGCCATGGACAAACATGACGGAAACGGAGTGGGGAAAGATATTGAAAGTGTCTGCCCCTGTGAATTCCCGCATTTTTGTGGATAGAGCTGAGATGCTCGACAAAGTGTTTATCAATACGATTAACAGCTTCCCTGCGTTCAGTACAAGTTTACAATTTAGTGCCATACCTCATCACAATTGGGATTTGACTTGAATGACATCGTGTTTATTTTTACCACAGCTGTTGGAAGACACGTCAGCCTTGTGTAGTATTGAATATTCAGTGTGCTGGAGCGAGTATAAATGAATGACCGTGGAGATTCATCAGCTCAGATTTTCTTCAGCGAGATCGCGGCAGCTGGAAGACAGGCTGAATCTCACACAACATGATTGAAACGTTTTACCGTGTGAGAAAGATATGGTACATGATCCTCGCCATTATCGGTGTTCCTAGTAAGAACATGGGCGAAGTAACATTTGCCGCTGTGACATCGCGTTCATTAGACTAGTTCGGTTGTTATGCGGTTACGAGTGCGGTGGAGACATTGTGGCAACGCTCCGTGTTCGGTCGAAAGTTTTTTTATTGCAGTTTGATCCGTGGACTGGGCCGAAAATAGATCGACAGCTGAAACAGATGTCGAGCGGAAGATCGCGGAGACGAATTCATTTTGTGGGTTCATGGCGGGCAGTTTTGATTTATCAATGCAAAGCCTCTGCTAAAGTAAATTCCGATAACCCGGAGCGCTGGACACCTTTAGAGAATATTGGTGTAACTCCGTATCAATACTGTAGCATACTTCAATTTCAAATTTAAAGCTACTGATCTGTGCTTTAGAAATCGATGCAAGTTTGAAGGGAATGCGAGAAGAGAATTGCAGCTGAGATTTCGGGAAGAAACGCAGACATCACTTGTCAGTCTCAAACATCCGGAGTTTCGAAAGATTAAAGAAAATGTTCTGTGTAGGTCTCGAGTAGCAGGATTTGTTTCATGCCCTGTTATCCGTGAAGTGAAGAGGGAGTGAAGGGACAACATAGCGACGTCTGATGGAGCTCAGCCGGGTTAAGGTCCCTGCGATACTCCGCTCAGGAACAATGAGCTTTGAAGTATTTGGAACAATGCTGTAGCAGTTTGGAGCAACTCATGACAAGACATGCCAACGGGGATGTGGTGGGATATCTGCTTTTCTAATGGACTGAGGCGGATAGGCGATGCCTCGCTGTATGAGGAGAGTGTCAGTACATCGGTGACAGGATCGCGGCAGTGAGAAATGCACAGGGGTATCCAGACTTTACACATCAGCCTGAAGGAGGACAATGTTTCTGAAGTGCTTATGTTATTCCTTTTTTTCTTTATGTATTGGATGTTCAAAGCACTAACGTACAAGATACCTCAGGCATTCAATGGATCAGGCAAAATTATTAAAATGGGGAATAGGAACTTTCTGGTCGGACACTTTGACCTGGTGTGAAGGACCCCGGGAAAGAGTAGCTGCAGAATTTAAAAGAAGCGAGGCAAGCGGGGCCCCTGCGGGCGGGTGACGAACGGAAATCTAAGAGGGGACGAGGACATGAGAAAGGTGGCTGTAAATTTGCTTTGGACTGTGTAAGTGGACAGAGGGTGAGGGAGCGGGAACGCTGTATCCGGAGAGTGACAGACGATAGGTGACAGTAACGCGGCAACCATCATCGCTGGGAAATTTACCCTGGTAGCTAGGCTCCACGTATCACTCGAAAACCTGATTGCTGAAGATTTACATTAATTTCTCAAAAGCCCTCTCGGCAATCAATTGACAATGCCTTTTTTCCAAACACCGCTCCTCTTCCAGTACCGAGCAGCGCGCCGTTTTACATTTGTAAACTTCCAGAAATGAGTTGTCTGCGAAGTTGTAATGTGCTCAATTTCCAGCTTATCTGTGGCTTCAGACTCACGGAACGGTGAGACAGTAATTCACATTGTATTTTTTGCTGTTCCCGCAGTGAATTTAGTGGCGATTGCGATCCTGTCCCGGGGAAAGTGCGGCCTCTCTACCTGCACCACTCGCTACCTGGTGGCCATGGCAACGGCGGATCTACTAACCATCATATCTCAGGTTATACTGTGGCGGATCAGTTATTATTACTTCCCAGGAACTTTCCTGGACATCACCCCCGTGTGCAGTGTGATCTTTGCCCTAGGACAGGCAGCCACTGACTGCTCAGTCTGGTTCACCGTCACTTTTACATTTGATCGGTTTGTTGCCATTTGTTTCCAGAAGCGGAAAGAAAAGTATTGCACCGGGAAAACTGCGGCTGTGGTTCTGACAACAACCGGCGTTTTGTTCTGCTTTAAAAATGTACCCAACTTCTTTATATACCAAGCTGTGACAGTGATTGACAATATACCCTGGGACTGCACTGAAATACCGGGCTACTATACAAATCCCGGGTGGGTGGGATTTGACTCGCTTTCTACCGTCCTAACGCCGTTACTCCCGTTCGTGTTAATACTGTTGTTCAACGCTCTGACAGTCAGACACATTGTAGTGACAAGTCGCGTCCGTAAGGGGCTGAGGGGTCAGAGCAAGGTGGAGAACGGCAGTGACCCGGAGATGGAGAGCAGGAGGAGGTCTGTGATCTTACTTCTCTCCATCTCCGGAAGCTTCATTATCCTGTGGTCGGTGAACGTTGGCGAATTTCTTTATTGCACGATTTCCGGATTAGATCAGAATAATTACAATGATTCAGAATATATATTTGGACACATAGGAGATATGTTGCTGGTGTTAAGTTGCTGCACAAACACGTTTATTTATGGGGTAACTCAGTCCAAGTTCAGAAAGCAGTTCATCAACGCAGCAAAATTTCCGCTGTTGTCAATTATTCAACTGATTAATAAATAATATATATTGAGTTGTTTTTACAGGCGGTCGCACTGTTTTCCATCTTGACACTGCAGAACTGGCTGTCACCGGACAACGTTCCAGCGGGGGGAATAAAACTGTGGGAACAGGAGGGGCAGGACTGGCAGCTCAATTCTCCAGGGTTCAGATGTTTCAGACGTGTTAGAGGCAGAGGAAAGACGGGTAGCGGGGCATTGCTAGTCAGTGAAAATATAACAGCAGTGCTCAGGCAGGACAGATTAGAGGGCTTGTCTACTGAGGACAAATGTGTGGTGCTGAGAAACAGGAAAGGTATTACCACATTAATGGGGTTGTATTATAGGCCACCCAACAGTATGCGAGAATTGGAGGAGCAATTCTGCAGAGAGATTGTGGAGAACTGCAGGAACATAAAATTGGGATAGTAGAGGATTATAATTTTCCACATATTTATTAGGACTCCGATATGGTTAAAGCTCTAGACGGTTTAGAGTTCGTAAAATATGTTGAAGAAAGTTTTCAAAACCAATATATAGAGGTACCGACTAGAGAGGATGCAATTTTAGATCTCCTTTAGGAAATGATTTAGGAAGGTGACAGAAGTGTGTGCAGGGGAACACTTTAGCTCCAGTGATCATGATCACTTCAACATGATCATGGATAAAAATAGATCTGGTCCTCGGGTTGAGGTTCTAACCAGGAAAAATAACACATTTCAAAAAGTGAGAAAGGATCTAAAGTGCGTGGATTGGGACAGGTTGTTCTTTGGCAAGGATGTGATTGGTAAATGGGAGACCTTCAAAGGAGAAGTTTTAAGAGTGCAGAGTTTGTATATTCCTGTTATGATTAAGGGCAAAGTGAATACGATTAAGGAACCTTGGTTCTCAAGAGATATTGGAACTCTGATGAAGAAGAAGTGAGATGTATGTCATCTATTGGCGACAGGAAGCAAATAGGATGCTTGAGCAGTATAAAATTGCAAAACTAAAATACTTAAGGAAGAAATTAGGAAGGCTAAAAGAAGACATGAGGTTGCTTTGGCAGTAAAGGTGAAGAATAATCCAAAGCGCTTCAACAGGTATTTTAAGAGCAAAAGAATAGTAAGGGATTCAATTGGTGCTCTTGGTGAACACAGTGGTCGGCTATGTATGGAACAAAAAAAAGGGAGATCTTAAATGGGTTTTTTTTTTCTTGCATCTGTAGTTACTAAGGAAACTGACATGGTGGCTATGAAAATAAGGCAAACAAGTATTGAGGCCATGGAGGTAGTAAATTTGATGATAGGAAATAGAGGAGGAGGTGCTTGCTATTTCAAGGCAAATCAGTGTAGATAAATTCCCAGGACCTGACAGGGTATTCCCTCGGACCTTGAAGAAGACAGGTGTTGAAATTGCAGGGGCCCTGGCAGATATATTAAAAATATCGGTATCTGCGGGTGTGGTACTGGCGGATCAGAGGATAGTTCATGTTGTTCCGTTAAATAAAAAAGGCTCTAAAAGAAATCCGGAAATTTATAGGCCGGTAAATCCGAGGCCATTACTATGTGAATTATTGCAAGGAGTACTAAGAGATAGAATCTACAAATACTTGGTTATACAGGGACTTATTAGGCAGAAGCAACACGGCTTTATGCGTGGTAGGTCATGTATAATCAATCTATTAGAGTTTTTCGAGCAGGTTACCAGGAAAGTGGATGAAAGGAAGGCAGTGGATGTTGTCTACATGGACTTCAGTAAGGCCTTTGACAAGGTCCGCATGAGAAGTTAGTTAGGAAGATTCAGTCGCTAGTTGTACATCGAGAGGTAGTAAAATGGATTAGACATTGTGTCAATGGAAGAAGCCAGAGAGTGGTAGTGGAGGATTACCACTCTGAGTGGAGGCCTGTGACTGGTGGTGTGCCACTGGGATCAGTGCTGGCTTCATTGTTATTTGTCATTTATATCAATGATCTAGATGTTAATATGGTAAATTGGATCAGCAAATTTGCTGATGATACAAAGACTGGAGGGGTAGTGGCCAGTGAGGAAGGTTATCAAAGCTTGCAGAGGGATTTGAACCAGCTGGAAACTTGGGCTGATAATGGCAGATTGAGTTTAATGCAGACATGTGTGACGTATTGCACTTTGGAAGAACAAACCAAGGTAAAACATACAAGGTAAATGGTAAGACACTGAGGAGTTCAGCAGAATAGAGGGATCTGGGAATACAGATACAGAGTTCCCGAAAAGTGGCGTCACAGGTAGATAGGGTCGTAAAGAGAGGTTTTGGAATTTGGCCTTTATAAATCAAAGTATTGAGTATCAGAGTTGGAATGTAATGGTGAGGTGGTATAAAGCATTGGTGAGGCCGAATTTGAAGTATTGTGTCCAGCTCTGGTCACCTAATTAGAGGAAGGATATTAATGTTGAAAGAGTGCAGAGAAGGTTTACAAGGATGTTGCCGGGACTTAGGAAACTGAGTTACAGAGAAAGGTTGAATAGGTTATGACTTTATTCCCTGGAGCGTGGAAAAAATGGGGCGAGAATTGATAAAGTTATGATGGGTATAGATAGAGTGAATGCAAGCAGGTATTTTCCACTGAGGCTAGGGGAGAAAAAGAAAACGGAGGACATGTGTTAAGGGTGAAGGGGGCAAAGTTTAAAGGGAACATTGGGTTGGGGGGGGCTTCTTCACACAGAGAGTGGTGGGAGTGTGCAATGAGCTGGAAAGATAAGTGGTAAATGCGGGCTCACTTTTAGCATTTAAGAAAAACATACAGGTACATGGATGAGAGGTATATGGAGGGGTATGGACCACTTGCAGGTTAGTAGGACTAGACAGAAAATGGTTCGGCACAGCCAAGAAAGGCAAAAAGGCCTGTTTCTCTGCTGTAATGTTCTGTGTTTCTATGGTCCAATACCTATGGGAGACACAGCTTCGGAACTGTCGTCACCCAGCCCTCGACAACCATCTCCGACCAATTATTACACTCGCCTTTCCCTTTGTTTTCATTTATTGTTTTCATAGTCCCGCTCTCGTCACCCGGCATACCGCTTTCGATATTGAATCCCGCACTCGAACGTAAATGTCCATCGGTTAACAGTTTACTTCCCGGCGAAAACTCCGGAGAGGACAGGTCGTAGGATCCGATTAGGTGGGGACCGTGATTCGGTGGAGACAACGTGGGGAGTCTGCTGCGGATCGATGAGTACGGGTTTTGGAAATTTTGTGCTCCAGCCTGTGCACATTCAGTAATGTTTCAGCTCTAAATAAACTTCTTTTATTTGCGTACCGTGTGAATTTGTTGTCTCGTGTGACGAGCTGTAACAGGGCAGCAAAACGCACAGCATTCAGACAAATGCTGAGGCGTGGGTGGGCGGGACATCCCGATCTCACGGTCTGGCGGGACCGAGCGTGTAAACCCCAGACGTACCAGGCTGGAGATTTGCGGGTTTCTCGGCGCTGAGTTGGAGACTGCCGGCGAGGGCGAAGGAGCCCTTTACTGAGACGTCCGGGAAGAAAGGGGGTTTCCGAATCAATCCTGAGAATCGCCACGACCTCAACTCCAACGACGCTCCCATATCGGTGATCGTACCTGTATTTGACGACACATCCCGAAATGCATACATTGTCAAATCCCTGTACACCTGCAAACGCGCTGACATCCCCACATGCACACATCGCTGTCCGAGTGAAAAATCATAATAATCTCAAATAGTTCACAAAATAGTTATCTCCTCGTTAAAGAAACAGTTTAAAGTTCGGTTTAAAGTGCATTTATACATTTATTAATAAAGTATCTAGAAATGAAACATTCCTGAGATACGTCACGTGTCCAAATGCACCGACACACTGCAAATTCGTGCGCAGCCACAGATCTGACGACACGCCCTTAAATCTGCGCACACCCCGAAGTGCTTGTGCATCCAAAATCCGCGTACACCCGCAAACCTGCTCAACCCCCATCTGAATATTTCATTATCTCAGAGAATGTGTCATTTCAAACATTTCACGGAATTTCTGCCTCCATATTAGAGACATAGACCGAGCAAGTTTCAGTTTAAGTCCATCTATAATGAAAATACCTGTAAATGAAGTAAGTTCGAGACCCAGGTCCACTGGCAACCCCAAATCCGTCTGCATCCATATGCGCCAATAAATCCCTAAATCTGCGCATGTACTCCCACATCCGAGTGCACCCTAAATTCCTCTGCGCCAATGTTCCCCAACACACTCCATAATCTGCGCACATCCCTAAATAGACATGAACCCCAAATCTGGGCAAACCTGTTGACACCCCACATTCACATTTGATTATCCCAGAGCAAGAAACCTTTCAAAAAGTTCAGAAAATAACTGTATCCACATTACTAATACAGCAAGAACAAAGTTCAACATTGAAAGTGCATTGATTGCTTAGGCGTATACAGCCTCGAGTTTATCATTTCTCCAAATCAACCGACATACACATTTTTGTAACCGTTTTTCACCAACACACCCCTAAATCTGTGCACAGCCCCAAATCCACACGCAACGTTAAATCAGTGTGCAGGCCCAAATCCATGTGCACCACCAAGTACGCCTGAACCACACAAATTAGTGGGCAACTCCACACACCCCGACAGACGCAAATCTCCGCACATCCCCGAAACTCGTTTGCAACTCCAGAGAGGCTGACACACGGTTAAATCAATGAACATCCCCAAATTAGTGTGCACCTCCATATTGGCGGACATATCAATAAATCTCAGAGCAGGAATCATTTCAAACAGTTGAGAAAAAAAATGACTGCCTCAACATTAAAAATCCGCACATAACATAACATTGCTTTTCAGCTCCAGATCCGGGTGCACCCCCGTTTTCCAGATCACACCCCTAAGACTGCGAGCATCCCCAAATCCGGGCACCCAGTGAACGCTTCCGCAATCCCACATTTGAAGCATGCACCTAAATCTGTGCGATCCAACATTCAGTATGTATCCCCGTATTGGAGAAAACACCCGAAATCCGTCCGCATCCCCAATTCCGTGCACCCAGCGAATGCTTTCCGCGCTCTCATATTTGAAGCATAGACCTCAATCTGTTCGATCAAACATTCGGTATGTCGCCCCGTATTAGAGAAAACACCCGAAATCCGTCCGCATCCCCAAATCCGGACAGCTTTGTGGTGATTGCTGCGGACTTTAGCCACACCAGCTTGAAGACTGTGTTCCCCAAATTCCTGCAATATTTGGATTTCAAAAGCAGGGCAGACAACACACTGGACTTGGTTTATACCAACACACCGCAGGCATACAAAGCAGCCCCCCGCCCCCATCTTGGCCACTCTGACCACATATCTGTCATGTTAACACCAGCATATAAACCACTGCTTAAACGTGTGAGAGCAGAGAAAAGGGGTCTGGCCAAAAGGAGCAGCCTCAGCTGTCTTTTGCACACTGTCTACAATACTGCACTACAATAATGTCTTTTGCACACAGACTGGGAGATATTCAAAACAACAGCCTCCTATGATGACCATATAGACATTGAGGAGCATGCGGAGGCAGTAATCAGCCACATATCCAAATGCACGGCGGATGTCACTGTGATGAAAGTCTTCACCGCACGTGGTTATAAAAAGCCATGGATGGCAACAGAGGAGCGTTCACTACTGAAGGCCCGTAATCAGCCTAAAGATCGGGGGACAGGAGTACGCTTCGCTCAGCCAAGTCTGCGCTTTCACCAGGGATCAGGAAAGCGAAAAATGCATGGATACTTCTATGACACAGGTGACACCAGACGGATGTGGCAGGGAATTAAAGCTCTGACAGACTACAAGGTCAGGCAGAAAACCGATGACAGCGCCGTCTCTCTTCCAAACAGGCTTAACAAATTCTTTGCACGCTTGGAAGCATTAAACACTAAAGCAAGTGGGAGAGCCAGTCCCTTCTTACCATATGACCCGCCGGCTCCAATCATTGATTCAGAGCACACACAGAGACCCTTGCCATGGTCAACCCACGAAAAACTGGAGATCCCGAAAACATCCCTGGAAGTGTGCTCCAGGAATGTGCTGATGTATTAGCAGATGTCCTGACAGACATTTTCAACTCCTCCAAGCCATTGCCCCAGAAGCTTCAAAACCTCCACAATCATCCCTGTAGCAAAGAAATCAGTGGTAGTCTGTCTCAATGATTACCGTCACGTCGCACTGACCCCCATAGTGATGAAATGTTTTGAACGGTTTGCCAAGCATATCACAGCCAGCCTCCCCTCATCGCTGGATCCTCTGCAGTTTCCTTATCGTCAAAATCGCTCTACGGAGGACGCAATGTCCACCACACTGCACACAGTTCTCTCTCACTTGGACAACAAAGACACTTATACAGGAATCCTGTATATTGATTTCAGTTCAGCGTTCAATACCATCATCCCGCAGAGACTAGTGGTGAAACTGTCGCTGCTTGGGTTAACACTGCCACGTGTCGCTGGCTTCTGGATTTCTTGACAGAGAGACCACAGTCAGTCCGTGTTGACAGGAACATCTCTGACTCCATCACAATGAGCACTGCATCCCGACAAGGCTGTGTCCTTAGCACTTTGCTGTTTACACTGCTAACACATGACTGTGCAGCCAGATTCCAGGAGAACCTGATCATTAAATTTGCTGATGATACCACACTGGTGGTATCATAAGCTAAAATGATGAAACAATGAATAGGGAGGAGGTCAAACATCTGGAGAGCTGGTGCAGTGACAACTTGATGCTTAATGTCACTAAAACCAAGGAGGTGATCGTCGATTCAGACGGTCTCAGTCTGAACATACACCCCTCAGCATCAGCGGCTCCACAGTGGATAGTGTGGGAAACATTAATTTCCTAGGTGTGCAGATCTCGGACAATCTCACCTGGTCCAGAAACACCACTGGGATTGTGAAACCGGCCCAACAGAGTTTGCACTTTCTGAGGAAGCTTAAACAAGCTTCACTCCCCACTAACATCCTAACTACATTGGACAGAGGCGTTGTTGAGATTGTGATGACGTCTTGCATCACAAAATGGGACTCCAGCTGCAGTGCTGCCGATAAAAAGCCTTGCAGAGAGTGGTTAAAGGAGCAGAGAGTTATTGGGGTCTCCCTACCTTCCTCCCAAGACCTCTTTCCGAGTCGATGCCTCCAGAAGGCACGGTACATCATTAAAGTCTCGTCACACCCTCTCCATGAACTGTTTGCTCTTCTGCCATCAGGCAAACGTTACAGGAGCATCAAAACAAAAACCACAAGGCTACTAAACAGCTTCCTCCCACAGGCAGTCAGACTGCTAAATAGCTACTCTACCTGACTCTGCTTTGAACAATTGTAACTTGCACTGGACACTTATAACTTGTTTTTAACTCACATGTGGCTGTTGTGTTTTACTATTTATTGTTATGTTTATTATTTAGTGTTGCTATTGTTATGTAATGATTGCACTGCCACTGGGAAACGCTGTCTCATTCTGCCCTGCAGAGCTGATGTACGGTTAGAATGACAATAAAGTTTTTGAAACTTGAATCTTGAAAAAATCCCATCATGAACACTAGCATGCCTATCATCCAGGATCCCTTCGAAAGGAAACATTAAGGACACGCAACCACACATGATAAACCCTCTTCTCATTAATACCATTGGAGAGGAGGTACAGACACATGAAGACACACACTCAACTTTTACGACCAGCATGTCCCCCTCCAGCATCAGCTTCCTGGCCGAGCAGGAAGTATTTTTGGTTTGGTACTATTTATCTATCTATCTATCTATCTATCTATCTATCTATCCATCTATCTATCTATTTATTTATTTATTTATTTATTTATTTATTTGTTTGTTTGTTTGTTTGTTTGTTTATTTATTTTGTATTTTTTATATTTTCCGTTAATTAGGGCATCAGTTAATTTGGGTAGCAATTTATTTGGGACAACTCTTGAAGAATATAAACAAAGTGGTTAAAATGTCCGGAAACTCCCTTCATTTATTGAGGACACTATGCCGCTTAATTGAGACCTTCATCTATCTTTGTATCATCGACAAATTCAGCTACAATTCCATTAATCCCATAATTCACATCATAGACATAAAAAGGAGCGGGTCCAACGCAGACCCCTGTGGAACCCCATCGGTAACCGACAGCCAGGCAGAATGGGATCCCTTTATTTCCACTCCCTGTTTACTGCCGAGCAACCAATGCTCTACTGATGCTAGTAACTCCCCTGTAATTCGATGGGCTCTTGTGCTGATAAGCAGCCTTGTGTGTCAAAGGACTTCTGAAAATACAAGCACACCACATCCACCACATCTCCTTTGTCTACCCTGTTTGTAATTTCCTGAAAGAATGTAGTAATTTTAGGACACCATGCTGACTTTGGCCTATCTTGTCAGGTGCCTCCAGGTACTCTGTAATCTCATCCCTAAGAATCGATTCCGACAACTTCCCAACCGCAGATGTCAGGCTAACGTGTCTATAGTTTCAGTTCTGCTGCCTCCCACCTTCTTAAGTAGCGGAGTAACATTTGCAATTCTCCAGTCATTCTACAATTACTGGAAGATCATTGTTAATGCCTCCGCAATCTCTCCAGCTACTTCCTTCAAAACCCTGGGGTGCATTCCATCAGGTCCAGGTGATTTATCAAACCCCAGCCCATTAAGCCTCCTGAACACCTTCTCAGTCGTAATTTTCACTCCACATATTTCACTTCCCTGACACGCTAGAATATCTGGTATACTGCAGACGTCTTCCACTGTGAAGACTGATGCAAGATACTCATTCATTTTTTCTGCCATCTTTTCGGCTCTCATTACAATAAATCCAGCATTATTTTCCATTGTTCCTATTGCTACCCTTTATATCTTATCTATATCTATCTCTTTTACCCTTTATATACTTATACAAAAACTTTCCTATCTTCTTTGATATTAGACGCCAGCTTCCTTTCATAATTTACCATTTCCTTCTTAATGAACTTAGTTTCGTTCTGCAAGTTTTTAAAAGCTTCCCAATCCCCTATCTTCCCACTAACTTTGGCTTCCTTGAATGCTGTCTCTTTTGTTTCCGCCTTGGCTTTGATTTCATTTGTCAGCCACGGCGGTGCTCTTCTTCCATTCCATTTTTTCTTTCTTTAAGTCCAGTATGTGTTGTTTCTATTGTAACTGCACCAGGCATCTATTGTCCTGTAACTCATCCCACTGGCCGTGATTATGCCTCATCTCCTGCCTTTCCTTTCTGTCATTTATGTTGCACACTATCTCTGATTTATTTTAGATTTCCCCTTCCTCATCCCATCACTCCGGTTCCCATACCCCTGCCAAATTTGTTTAATTAAATTCCACTGGTTAACGTTTTCTTCCATAGTGACGTTTCATTTTTCTGAACTGGCCTCTGATTTAAGTTTTCTGGTCTGTATTTCTTAGCAGACTTCCATATACTCTCATGGAGTGCTGAATCCCGTTTATTTTTTTTATTTCCAAGTACATACTTTAGAAGTGTTATCAGACTGTTGGGTGTTTTTTTTAAAGTCTGTATAGCTTTTCCTCCTTCTGTCCTCGGTCGTGTTAATCTAAGGGGGTTTCATTGCAAACAGTGTTTTTTTTTTTAATTTGTCATTTCAGTTCCTATTGTTCATTTCTAAAGTTTCCAGATCGGAATGGGACATAGTAAATTTTGCCGAAATAATGCTTAAACAATTGGTGTAGCAGAAGTGTTTATTGCCTTTGATGTATTTGCTACACATTGGAGATCTGCTTGGCAAATGTTCTTAAGCCTTGCAGTAAATTTTGTCATGTTTTCCCTTTATCGCACTACTTTATATTTCACTTGCCAGTTGGCATTCCAGAAACCCGCGTATCAAGATTTCTGATGCAACGTCTTAGCCCAAAACTTTGATCTCGTCCATAAATGCGGCCTGACCTGCTGAGCCCCTCCAGCAGGTTGCGTGTATTGCTCTGGATTCCCAGCATCTGCAGTATCCAGCACATCTCATGTGTCCCATGTACTTGTAAGTTTCTAGAAAGGGCGCGCAGGGACGCGGGAAGGGTTGCATAGCTCTGTTGGTGAAAAAATAAAATCAAATTTTAGCGTTCATTTCAAGAGGACTTGAAGATAAAAGCAAGGACTTAATATTGAGGCTGAATAAAGTACTGGCGAGGTTTCACTTGGAATACTGTAAGCAGTTTTTGCCCCTGATAGACAATAGACAATAGGTGCAGAAGTAGACCATTCGGCCCCTCGAGTCGGCACCGCCATTCTGAGATCATGGCCGATCATTCACTATCAATACCCAGTCCCTGCCTTGTCCCCATGTCCCTTGATTCCCCTATCCATCAGATATCTATCTAGCTCCTTCTTGAAAGGATGGGCTAACATGACGTGAGCTTAACGGAGGTTAACAAAAATGATTCCAGGATTGAATATCTTGTCATAAGAAGAGAATCTGATGGGTGGCATAATTGAAACCTATCTAATGTCTCGATGGATTGGATGTGGAGAGAATGTTCTATGGTGGGAGAGTCTGGAACCAGAGGACACAGTTTCTGAATGGAGGTGCTTCCTTTTGGAACGAAGATGAGATTACCCAGAGAGTGATGAATCTGCGGAATTCGTTGCCAGAGGTATTTGTGGAGGCCAGTTGACTACGTTTATTTCAGACAGTGTTTGATAGATTCTCCATTGGTCAGGAGATGAAGGGATATAGAGAGAATGCAAGAGATTGGGGCTGCGAGGAAAATTAGGTCAGCCATGATGAAATGGCGGAGCAGACTCGATGAACCAATAATTGCTCCTGCGTCCTATGGTCTCATGTTTCATGCTCATCTCTTCGTTGTGTTGTATCTTGCTGATTCTATTACAATTTTCATGCTTTACTTTGCTCTGTACTTATCTTGTCCAATGTTCGTGTTTATATCTTTATATATAAATTCTATTAATTAAATTAATTGCTCTGCCTTTGAAGATGAAGCAGCGTTCGTCCGCCTATGGAGGATTTGTCAGCCTATAAAAACAATTATTATATTTATATTGTTTCTCAGCTCAAGCTGGTAAAACTGGAAGCCCGGGCAGAGCGAAATGGACTCATTTCTCAGTTTGCTAGGAACTTGTCTGCTCATCTCCCCGGGATGTTTTCAATGGAGGGTCATTAGACGTTAACTTAACCTTCTATAGTGACCATTTCATCATTTCCCTGGATTGTGCTTTCACTTAAGTTTATCTGTCTATACTTATTATTTTTACACATCCGTCATGGAGTGCGAATCCTGGTTTCCACCAGTGGCAGAGAAACACCCAATCACCCCTCGCCATCCGTAAATCCATTTCAACCCCTACATCACTCCCCATTTCTGAAAAACCCTCCGACCCCTACAGCACTCGGCATCTCAGCAAAACCCACCAGCATCCACCCTGGAACATTTTACGACAGCTGACCCGAGAAAGACACTGTCCGTGGCAGAAGGAAGGGCTCATAAAACACCCTGCTGACTAAAAGAAACTACTGTCTGATCAAGGACAGGGGAAGCAGACAAACCAGTTCTCTCTGTTTCCCCCGCGAGTTTGTCTACTCTTGGATAATCTAATCAGAGAAACTGAATGTGGACACAGGAAGCTTCAGGTGAAGATCTGCTAAACCTGAGACCATTGTCAAACAAGTCGCCATTTGTTATGTTAAGGGACTGATTTCTCTAACAGCCCCCCCCCCCCACCCCTAAACCATTTTGTGGACTCTGAACTGATTCTTGCTTTTAGATGATCTAATCAGAGTAACTGAACTTGGACACAGGAATCTTCAGTTGACGATCTGCTAACCCTGAGACTACTGTTAAACAAGTAGCCTTTTGTTATGAAAAGGCTCTGATTTCTCTACCAACCCCCCCCCCCACACACACACACCCCATTCTGTGGAATCAGTCCAGATTCATGCTCTTGGATAATCTAATTAGAGCAACTAACCGTGGTGGAAGGTTCAGGTAATAATCTGCTAAACCTGAGGCCATTCTCAAACAAATATCCCTTTGGATTCTGAACTGATTATTGATTCTGGGGCAATCTAATGAGAACAATAAACCTGAGACCATTCTCAGAGGAGGAGCTACTTGTTATGTAAAATGCCAGACCTACCAAAGAAGTAATCTGTAATCTCGCGAGACTCTGTCTGGTTTGCCTCATTGAACTGACGTGGACCAGTCAGAGTGTAAAGCCACAAATACACAAGGCTGAGTTGCGCAGAGCCATGAAACAATGTTATCTGTAGTCCTGTAACCAGTAACCAGGTGACTCAGGTAGGTCTGGTGACCTTGAGCCAATGGGTTGGAGATCCAATGGTTCAATTGATAAGGAACAATTTAAACATCGGGAGCTCCAAATATGCAGGGGAGATAACTCACCTGGAGAAGGAGGACCCCAGTGACACGTGGAGATCGGGATCACGAGGCAAGCCTGACCAGTATGGGCGCCTTTCCCGTGTAGTACTTTTTCTCCTCATTGACTGTTCATGGAGTGCCAGGGGTTCTAGTCGGGTGCACACAGGTAGATAGCATGTGAACATACGCGCTTTTTAGTTGAAATAATAAAAGTTACTTGTTAAATACAGATTCTCTGTGTCTCACTGATCATTATTAGACGGGGTGATCCTTGGAACAGTGGCGTCTATCATTAAAGTTGCTCAGCAGCAGGACACGCCCTCTGCACAGTGTTACCACCGGGAGGGAGTGTCAGAAGCCGGAAAGCTCAGGAACAGCTACTTTCCCACCGCCACCTGTATCTCAGTATTTTTTCTCTATTTTTATTTATCCTGTATTTCATTGTACTGCTACCGTAAAGTTGACAAATTTCATGACGTATGGCTGTGATATTAAATCTGGTTCTGATTCTGATTCAGTTGCGGGGTGGGGGTGTTAAATTGAAATTAAATCATCGGTGATCGGTGATTAAATGATCGATGGCAGGGCAGACATCAGTGAGACGGAACTGGTAATGCAACAGAGTGGGTAATGTTCCGTCAGAAAGCGGTAAAACATCATTTAAATTAATTTTAATTCGGATTTCCAGTATCATTCTTTTATTTTTCATACATCGATAAAACTTCCAGGTAGAGATTAGTTAGATGTAGAGAGACAAAATGAACAAATTACTTTTTCCCGTGGCTCTGGAAGTTGATTAAATTTCAGCGTACATTGATTATCAATATAAATATATGTTCCTGCAATGAGATTTACTTTGATTAGTACGCGACGGAACGAAAGGTGTGGTCAGAGAGAAACAGAGAACAGAGGGACACAGAGGGAAAGAAACAGACTGTGACGGGGCCTTGGGATGTGAACAGAGATAAAGCCGGAGAGATGCGGGGACAACGACGGAGCAGATCGGAGATGGAGATGGAGTTGAAAAAGAAGGAAAAGAACCCGCACACGCTCTGTTCCAGCCCGATCATGTCTCCCTCACGATGAACCTCACTCAATCTGCAATGAGATTAAATTCTGTTCCGAACGTGACCGAACGTGTGGACAGAGAGAAACAGGGAACAGAGGAAACAGATTTTCACGGGACCTCAGGATGTGAACGGAAATAAAGAGGGAGATAGGAAAGGACGAAGCGGAGCAGACTGGAGATGGAAAAGGAGTTGGTAAAGTAAAGAAAACACACACATACACACACACACACACACACACACACACACACACACACACACACACACACACACACACACACACACACACACACACACACCATCGCTATGTGTCAGTCTGATCACGTTCCCCTCACTGGCGTGGGGGAAGGAGTGAGCGAGGACGACGTGAGAGATATTGGGGGTAAAACACCGTGAGCGTCACTGAAAAGGGCGGGACCTGACTATAGACCCTCCATCGGGGTGAATTACAGCTGAGGTGACCGCTACATATTACATATTCGATGAAGGACACATCTCACTCGTACGGGGTAAACAGCGAGTGAAATATATCATCACAAAACGCATGCGCATTTCAGAGCGCTCAGTTGTTACCCGTGGTTCTACATATCGGCAAGTGGATAGATTATGGAGGAAACATGGCGCTTGACTGAAATCTCCGGCAGAAAGTAACAAGTCACTCTAAGATTTAACGAATTTGGCTAACAGTTCCAGCGGGTATTTCACCGCGTTCTTCATCTCCTCTCTGAACTTGCTCTGAGTCACGGCGTAAATACATGTGTTGGTGCAGGAGCTGAGGATCTGCAGCATCGTCGCCGTGGAGTCTGCGATATAAATGGTACCCACGACCGAGTAGCGAGGGATGTTTACTATCCGTGTGTAAATATCAAATACTACCAGTGTTAACCACAGAAATATAAAACTACCGGTTACACTGAATCGTAAAACCACCGATTTCCTTCGGTTCTCCATCTCCGGGTCCTTGTCATTCTTTCTGTTGCTGCCGCCTCGGAGCCCCATCCGGACTTTATTAGCGGACAAAATTCGTCTGACCGTAAGAGTATTGAACAATAAAATCAGAACAAAGGGGAGACAAGGCATGAAAATGCGATGAATCATGCGAGGTGTGGCCCACAAGGGGGACGTAGAGAAGCTCTCTTTGTTCGCACAGCCATAGAAAACTCCATTAATTCTCATCAAATGCTCCAATGTAAAGTAGAAAGGGATACTTTCTGAACAGCCCAGAACACTCACTGTCCCGATAATCACAGCCGCCGTTCTTTCGGTGCAATATTTTGTTTTCAGCTTTTCACAACAAATGGCCACAAATCTGTCACCGGTGAACGCGACTGTCAGCCAGACAGAGACCCCGGTATTTGCTATGAGTAGGCAACGGGCGGCCCTGCAAGCGGGAGTCCAATAGAGGAAGGAAGAACTAAAATATATGAAGACAGTCCAACTCAGCAGAGGGTCAGAGATAACGACCAGGAGATCGGCCGCTGCCATTCCCAGCAGGTAGCGAGTGATGCATTTGGAGAGACCGCACTTTCCTCGGGACAGGATAACAATCGCCACCAGGTTAACTGCAAGAGAGAGGGAAGGAGGTAGGGACATTACTGACTAGTCAGGAAAATCGAGCCGCAGTGTGATAGAATCAGATTAGATCTTGTGTTTTGCTATCTGCCTCAGAGGGTGGAAACCGGACCGAGGACATATGGAGCGACTGAGAGTGGCATTATCGGCGTGACAGAGACTTCCTGCGAGTTCTGTTGAATCTGGGTGAATTTCCAGGACTGACGAACGATGAGCTGCTGAAATGCTACCGCGGCCGCAGTAAGGGATGGGCATTAAATACCGGCATCACTGGCTCTGCGCAGCACAGGAATGACATGAAATCCACATCTGCAGTTCACTCTGCTCATATTTCTCAAATAAATGAGCTACTCGCGTCGTTCCGTCAGCCAGTCACGCAAATTACAGACGATTCATAGGGACATGAAAGAAGGACGGCTGTTCCCCACGGATGCAGTGTCGCCCGGTGTCCTCGTTTTCAGACATTTCAATTCACGATTATTCCTCCACATCAAGGCAGCGAGAGGGTTTCAGTCAAAGGCAGCATCTCGGCTGCAATACAGAGCGCTGTCCTCTACGAAAGCAATGGGATTAATATTGTCAGCGCCTTCTGACCATGACTGAAATGAGGGGACTGAACAGGTGGCTGTGGAAACAAGTAGCGAGAAAAAAACTTCGGAACATCGGAGTTAACTATCAGTTTCTGCCGTTTGCAGGAGTAACAGCGGCTTACCGGGAATTCAAACGGCTGAAATAACAGGGTAGTAAATGTTTTCAATCCGCCAGATTACTGGATATCCCATTTGAGTGACGCAGTGAACGAGATTGCTCTGAATTCCTCAGCTCGGCAAGACACTCTGGGCTGACGTACTGCAACAGGCTCTGATTTATACAGGGGATCGATCTCCAGTGACAAGGTCCCACATCTGACCATTGTTACTGAATAAACAAATTACATCACCGGCAGTGTCTCAGGTGCAGATGTTTTGGGCATGTAACACAAACACAATAATACCATTGGCATTCCCTCAGTCAGATCCCTCTGCGATCTCTCTGCGATCTGACTGAGGTGATGCCAATTGTATTAATGTGTTACATTGTGTTACATTCAATTCTACCAAAATGTGTAATGAGACCAGTAAGTGAGCAATGATCGGCTGTGTTTACAACATTCCACAATAGTGTTGGCAGCGGTCACGGCTGTTCCTATTTTCCTACATGAAACTTTCACTTCGGTCCTCTTTCACCGAGCAATCGGGAATCGGTGTGTCCGGCATTTTTGGCAATCTTCACTGTCATACCTATTGTTTAATCTACAAATAGACCTGGTTTCCCCTCAGTGTGCTCCGGATCCAGGGAGACTCAGTCTCCCTCTGCAGAGTTTCAGTTAATATTATTCAATTTGTTTTTATTTAATTCAGCAGCTTCACTTTGACCGCTCAGCTGTTAAACCCACCACACCACATCCACTTATGTGCTCCCGGATATAACTCATCCCCGCTGAGTACACAGACACTCTGTCCAGTTCTCCATCAGCCCTGGGCGATATCAATGTTTAGTTAGTCTGTTTCTGTTAGTCTAGAGCTGTCCACCGTTCTGTCCATCTGGTAACCTATATTTTCCACATATTTTTAGTTTGTGTGTGCGTGTGTGTGTGTGTGTGTGTGTGTGTGTGTGTGTGTGTGTGTGTGTGTGTGTGTTCACTGAAATACCTCTTATACATTTTATAATGTATGTGAATAAAATTACCTGCTCGTGCTGTCCATTTTTAAATGGTAAAGTGACGGATAAAGCCGCTGCTGAATCCAGCTGAAGAACAGTTTGATGCTAAACACTGTGGCGTTCAATTAGCTGTAGGAGTACCTATCATGGGCTGATAATGCTGGTATTCACTGCCGTTGGGTTACAAGCACAACCATCAACACAATTTCTCTCTGGTGTAAATACCGGCATGATTTAACAAAATCATGTATAGATTCCATTCCGATATGATCTCATGGTTTGTCATAACAATACCAGTTTCTTTGGCATTTCCTTTACAGTGCCCGTCTCCTTTACAGTGTGACAGTGTGGGTTTCATTCTGTATCTGTCAGTCTCTGCTACAGTGTGAGAGTGTGGGTTTCATTCTGTATCTGTCAGTCTCTGCTACAGTGTGAGAGTCTGGGTTTCATTCTGTATCGGTCGGTCTCTGCTACAGTGTGAGAGTGTGGGTTTCATTCTGTATCGGTCGGTCTCTGCTACACTGTGAGAGTGTGGGTTTCAGTCTGTATCGGTCTGTCTCTGCTACAGTGTGCGTTTCAGTCTGTATCTGTCCTTCTCCTTTAGAGTGTGAGAGTGTGGATTTCATCCTATCAGTATCTGCTATAGTGTGAGAGTGCGGCAATCCGGCCGGACCTGCCCGACGGAGGTAACGGATAGGAATGGGCAGAACCCTCGCCAGACAGCGGGACCGGCCGCACTCCCCGACGGAGGCAACGGGTAGGAAAAGGCAGATGGGTGGAAAGGCCAGAACCCCCGCCGGGCAGCGGCAGTCCGGCCGTACTCCCCGACGGAGGCAACGCGTAGGAAAAGGCAGATGGGTGGAAAGGGCAGAACCCCCGCCGGGCAGCGGCAGTCCGTCTGGAGCTGCCCGACGGGGCCAAGGGATCAGAAGGAAACTGGGTCCAGGGTGAACAGCAGGACTACCGTGATACGACGGTACATTGGGAAAGACGACCGACAGCGTGGCAGCGCGAGCAAGGAGAATAACGCAGAACAGCGGGACCAGCGCACAGGAGAGAAGCATCGGAACAAGACCAACCGGATTGAACACATACAGAACAGGCCGGCAACCCGGCAGAGCAGGATTCCGAGCAGGGCGGTAACCAGGGTAGAACAGGATTCCGAGCAGGACGGCAACCAGGGTAGAACAGGATTCCGAGCAGGGCGGCAACCAGGGCAGAACAGGATTCCGAGCAGGGCGGTAACCAGGGTAGAACAGGATTCCGAGCAGGGAGGCAACCAGGTTAGAGCAGGATACAGACAGGGTTCAGAGCCGGCGGTCCAGGTACAGAGCGGGTTAACCCAGCTTCGGAGTAGGACGACCCCACAACTAGGCTCAGTCCCCTAGCCCCTGATAAACACCATCCTCCTAATAGGCAACAGGTGTACATACTTAAGCCAAGATGATCCAATGGCTCCGTGTTATAGGAGAGCTGGCTGCAAGGCCCGGAGTCAGATGTCCGCGGACCGGAGCAAGACCCGGAAGGTGGGCTCCAGACCGGACTCCAACAGGTGTAAATACTGGCATGATATTTTCTGTTCTTCATAGATTCAACTCCGTAAACAGATGTCTTCATCTCTTGCTTTAACATAAAATACCTATGTATTTGGGATTACCTCCGCAGTGCACTGGTAGAACTAAATGCATGATCGCCAATTAAGGACACACATTAGGAAAATTCAATTTAGAAGCCATTATCACCACATTGAATAGCTGCACCATTATCTCTCGCTCTTAAACTCAATCTCACAATTGATGAAGGCCAATACACTGTATGCCTTCTTAACCTGCGTAGCTGCTTTGAGTGTCCTATGGACTCTAACCTCAAGATCCCTCTAATCCTTCACACTGCCAAGAGTCTTGTCATTAATACTATATAATTTGACCTACCAATATGCATTCTATTAGTGTCCAGCTGTAAACTCTGACAGCCCAAAACACTATCCACAAAACCCACTACCTTTGTGTCATCAGCAAATTTACTAACCTATCCCTCCACATCCTCATCCAGGTCAGTAAAAAAAACACAAAGAATAGGAGTCCCATAACAGATCCCTGAGGCACACCCCTGGTCGCCGGCCTCCATGCGGAATATGACCCGTCTACAACCAAACTTTGCCTTCTGTGGACAGCTAGTTCTGGTTCCACAAAGCCATGCCCACTTGGATCCCATGCCTCCTTTCTTTCTCAATAAGCCTTTCATGGTGTTTCTTATCAAATGCCTTGTTAAAATCCATATACACGACATTACAGCTCTATCTTCGTCAATGTACTTAGTCACATCCTCAAAAATTCAATCAGGCTCGTAAGACATGAACTGCCGTTGAGAAAGCAATGCAGAATATTCCGAATCATATTATGCCTCTATAAATGTTCATAAGTTCTGCCTGTCAGGATCTTCTCCATCAGCTTATCAACAACTGAAGTATAACTCACTGGCCTATAGTCCCCCGGGCTGTACCTTTCTTGAATAGAAGAACAAGATCCACAACCCCCCAATCCTCCGGAACCTCTCCCCTCCTCATTGATGATGCAAAGATCATTGCCACAGGCTCAGCAATCTCCACCCTCGCTCCCACAGCAGCTCGGGGTACATCCCGTCCGGTCCCGGAGACTTATCCAACTGGATGGTTTCCAAAATCTCCGGCACGTTCTCAAGCTTTTCAGTACACCGCAAGACATCCCTACAATCGCCAAGATCCTTTTCCGTAGTGAATAATTATTCTTTAAGTACCTCCGTTATTTCCACGGGTACCATAAACACTTTTCCATTCTCACACTTGATTGGTCCTATTCACTCACATCTTATCCTCTTGCTCTTCACATACTTGTGGAATACCTCGGGGTTTTCCTTAGTCCTGAATTATGTGTGTTTTTATTTTCATTAAGCGGGTTCTTTGCTTTGTGGCCGCCTGCAACAAGACGAACCTCAAGGCTGTCTACTGTATACATACTTTGATGGTAAATGTACTCTGAACTATGAACAAGTTGAGACCAATGTTAGGAAGGCGTGCTGGCCTTCATTTGACTGGAATCGAGCTCAAACATGGTGAGAAAATGTTGCAGATCTGTAACGCACAGGTTAGACCACACTTGAGATGTTGAGCTTAGGAAGATGGTGGAAACGTTAAAGGGCGTGAAGAGCAGATTTACCAGGATACACCTGGGCTACACACGCGGTGTTGTACAAACAATAAGTGATTGTGATTGGAAGGCGCTGCCTGCTCCTGTGGTAGAGATGGGGTCACCAGGTGTCTTCAAATGTAACTGCACACACAGATGACGGGCGATTCATGTGTAGATATCGAAACGATACAGGAAGCAAAGTTAACGAGACGGCTCATATAACCATCAGCGCAAAGCAGTTAAGGCCATAAGGACATTAAGAATAGGAGCAGAATTAGTCAAGTTGGTCTCTCGAGTCTGCTCCGCCATTTAATCATGGCTGATCCAATTTTCCTTTCTGCCCCAATGTCTTGTTTTTTTTTCTATCCATGACCTGCAGAATGAAGAATCTATCACTTTCCGTCTTAAATATACATAAAGACTTGGACTCTGCAGTTACCCGTGGCAAGGAATTACAGGATTCAGCCCTCTCTGGCTAACGAAATTAGTTCTGTTTGCCGTTCTACAAGGACGCTCCTCTATTCTGAGGCAGCGTCCTCTGGTCCTAGACTCTCTCACCATAAATATTATCCATTCCACATCTATTCTGTCAAGATCTCTCACCATTCAATATTTCCAATGACGTCACACCTCATTTTGCAGTTTTCCAGTGAATTCCGGGCCAGAGCCAACAAACCGTCTTCATATGACAAGCCGTTAAATCCGGAAATAATTTTCGTAAACCAGGACTGAGCACTCCCTAGTTTCAGCAGATCCTTTCTAAGCGGAGGAGCACAAATCTGCTCACAACACTCAAAATGCAGCCCTAACAGTGCTTTATAAAGTCTCAACGTTATATTGAATTGGGCGAGTGACCACCTTCCATAGCGTTCTCTGGGTTATTTCTGTGGTGGTCAAGGATGCTGGTTTTCCAAAGAATGGCCCTCCCTCTTTCTCTCCTTTCCCCATTCGGTATCAGATGATTCTCGTCCTTATCGCTCTACTAAACCTGACTTGTGCTGATGCAATCAACGTTGACTTTTCCTGCCCACGGGAAACTGCAGAATGACGCGCGAAGCATCACGGGTTCAAAATGCCGAAAGGCGTCCTCCCGAGGATTCACAGATACTGGATCCCGAGGGAGCAGAGTGTTCAGTTAAATGACTGGGGGTGCGAGTGTGCTGTGCGTTGCTGCTCTTGTGGATGTTTTTGGTGGGTGGTGGGGTTCTGTGGTCGTTGAACAATGGGCGTCCGTTGAGCGTGAGGAGTCAGATGGGTGCTCTGGAAGTGGCTGATGTGCGGTTATGAATCAAGATTAGACACACTGATCTTGTTTTTCAGGTCAAGCCAGTCCGGAAGTGGAGATGCAGTCGCGCTGCTTATGGGGGAGGTGGTGTATGAGGACGGCTTCAGTGTCTGACAGGTGAGGTATGAGCTGGTTGCTGTTCGATAGAGGCCCGAGGTCAATGTCAGATGCTTGGGAGCTGTGGGGTCTGCTGGGGAGGAATAGTCGCAGTGTGAGCTGACGGGGAGGTGTGGAGTCAGCGAAAATGTGGGAGGTATGTGGTCATTGGAAAATGGGGAGGTAGAGTCAGTGGAAAACAACGTAGTGGGATTTGTGGTCATTGGGGCCGTATAGGCGGATCACATTGAGTGGGGGGGGGGCTGCTGGAGAGGGTATGGCAGCTAGGTGACTGTTCTGTAATTTCCTTTCTGCTGCCTTCCTCCTTTCCTAAAGAGAGGAGTAGCGTTTGCAATTTCTTAGTCCTCTGGCATCATGACAGATTTCAATGATTTTGAAAGGCCATTTCTAATGCACCAGAATCTCTAATGCTACCTCTTTCAGAACCCCAGAATGCGGTTCTTGTGATCCGTGTGACTTACGTAACTTTCTGTCTTTCAGCTCTATGGGCACCTTCTCTCTTTTAACAGTAACTGCACACATTTATCTTCCTTCACACGCCACAACATCAGGCATACAGCTAGTATCTGCCACAATGAACACTGGTGCAAAATACTGATTTAATTCATCAGTCCCCCGTGATTATTTCTCCTGCCTCACTTTCTAGCGGTCGAATATCCATTCTCATTTCTCTTTTATTTTTAAAAGACTTGAAAAATCATTTACAATCCTCTTTGATATTATTTGCTGCCTTGCTTTTATGTTTTGTCTTTTCCCTTTTAATGATCATTTTAGTTGCTCTCTGTAGGTTTAAACAAAACTTCCCAATCGTCTATCTAGCCACTAATTTTTGCTTTGCTGTTTGACCTTTCTTTTGCTTTTACAATAGCCTTGACTTCCCTTGTCAGCCATAGTTGTACTATTTTACAATTCGAGTATTTATCAAAATTTGAGATACACATGTCCTGCACATTCTTCATTTTCACAGAAACAGACGACGTTTATGCTCTGCTGACCTCCCTGCCTGTAGCTCCTACCAATCGATTGTACTTTGACCAGCTACTCTCTCGTACCACTGTGATTTCCCTTACTCCAATGAAGTACCGCTACTTCAGACTTCACTTTCTACTTATCAAATTTCAAGTAGAACACAATCATATTGTGATCAGTGCTTCCTAAGCGTTCTATTACCTTAGCTGCCAAATCGACTCACGTAACACCCAATCCAGTATACCTAAACCTCTAGAAGGTTCAACGGTAAACTGCTCTAAAGGGCTATTTCTTAGGCATTCAAAGAAATCACTTGCTTGAGATCCATTACAAAACTGATTTTCCCAATCGGCCTGCATGTTAAAGTCACCCATGACTACCATATAATTTCCTTTTTATTCGCCTTTTCTATTTCCTGTTGTAACCTACGGTCCAGCTCCCAGCCACTGTTGGGAGGCTGTATAAAACTGGCATCCACATTCTTTTTCCTTGCATTTTTCTTAACTCATCCCACAAGGATGCAAGATCTTCCCATACTCGATCACATCCTTTTACTGATTCTAAGGCATTCTTTCCCAGTAGACCCACATCATCCCCTCTACCTAACTTTCTATCCCTCCGATATAACATGTAACCTCGGACATTCAGTTCCCAACTGCAAACATCTTTCAGCCGCCTTTCAGTGATGGCTACAACATCATGTCTGGCAATCTGTAATATTGCCACAATATCATCCACCTGATTTCTGATACGACGAGCATTTAGATTCAACACCTTGCTGTCCTTTCTGATCCTGCACACCTAATGATTTGTGACTCAACCTTTTGGCTGCAAATAAGTCCATCACCTGCCTGCCCTTCCTGACAACGTGACTGAATGCTATATTCACTTTTACCTCCCTCCCCAAAAATGTTGTGGACGCGATCTGAGCCGTCCCATCCCTGACACCTGGGAGGCAGCATACCTTTCGTGTGTGCAGTTTACGTCCACAGTGTCTCCTGTCTGTTCCCTACACTATCGAATCCTCTATCGCTACAGTTCCTTCTTCTGTCCCTTTCCCTTCTCCGCCACCGTCCCATGTTCTGTGCCTGTAACTAGGTTGCCGCGGCATTCTTCCAGGACGTCACCCCTGAAAAATGTATCAAAGCGGTATACTTTCTTTTCATGGCAATGTGTCGTGGTATGGTCCGTGAAATCCGCATTCCGGTTCACTGTCCGGTCTATGTACCTTATTCCAGGTTTTCCGGGTTTCCCTAGATTCTGTTGAGGCAGCTTATTCTTGTTTGGCTGACCTCATAAATACCTTCAGGATTACGCCTCAGGCTGCTGGATTGTTCCTGTGAAAACACCCTGTCTGCATCCCTTTCCTTTACCTTCCTGCCTGGAGCCTCTTGCCCAGATCCTCCTGTCTGCATCCCTTCCCTTCACCTTCCTCCTGGTGCCTGGTCTCCCCCTGCCTTTGCCTGGAGCCTCGCCTTGCCTCTGCCTGGAGCCCCGCCTGGCCTCGCCTTGCCTGTGTCTGGAGCCCCGCCTCACCTTGCCTGTGTTTGGAGCTTCGCCCTGTTTGGAACTGTCTGTGTCCACGCCTTCGCTCGTTAGGTCCGGCTGTTTTGCCGCTAACTAGCGTTAGGAACTGTCTCGTCGGGTTCTGTGTTCGGTGTGATGAGACCCGGCCCTAAGTCCTGTATCCAAGGAGAGGTCCCGGCTCAGTGTTCCATGCTCCTGACTCTCCTTCGTCCAAGGCTCAGTGTTCTTCGTTCTTGTCTCTTCCTCGACCATGTCAAGGCTTCGGGGCCTCATCCAGTCCTAGTCAAGGTCCTTGTCTTGTCGAAGCCACGGCTTTCTGTTCACGTCTTGTCATGTGCCACGCCCGGCCCAGAAGTACCTTGCCCAGCCCAGTGCTGGTGTTCCCACGTCCTGTTCATGAATCTCACGTCCAGTCCTGTTGCCTCCCCTCATCCTGTAACCTCGTCATGTCTTCGCCTAGTTCTGGTGTCCAAGTTCGAGTCAAGACCCAGGTTCTGTGTCCTTGTCCAGTCTCTGGCTCGAAGTCCAAGACCAAGCTCCTGGTTCCCAGTTCCATGTCCTGGTTCCGGTATCCAGGTCAAGTCCTAGCCCAGGCCCGGAATCCCTGTCTCGTCCGGTGCCTGTGTCATGTCCAGCGTCCTTTCTTCCTCTCTTCCCCTGCTTCCTTCGCACGCCTAGTCCTGTTCCTGGTAGTTCACTGTCTGTGTCTTGCATTTGGGTCCGGTCCCAATGCCACACCTTGCGACAAAATGGCCACGGTGTGTTCCGTTGCAACTGCCTATTACCATTTCTCCTGACGGGCACCCAACTAATCGCCTCCTGCAACTTAGGGGTGACTACATCCCTGTAACTCGCTCTCCCGCACAAGCTGAAGGTCATCCCGTTTCCGATCCAGATCCCTAACACGGTCTTCATGGAGCTGTAGCCGGATGCATTTCATGGACACCCTGGGACCCCCAGCTCTCCAAAATCCGGCACGAAGAGCAGACCACAGGCGTCTAAATGGTCCAGTGAGAAAGAGAAAAATAACAAAAATGGAACCTTACGGACGCTTTACACAGAGCCAAAGGCTCCTTTGAGACAAAGCCTGTCGGTTCTACACTCGCCGACTAGCCTACATGTGTGCAATGGCCGCTCCGCTGATGGCCGTCATTGTGCATGGGGATTTAGCTTATCGGTGGACGTTTAGTGATAATTTATTAACAAATGCACTTTCAATCTTGTACTTTATACAGTACCTGTTTGGTTGTTTAAGTCGGATTTGTGATCTGCTGGAAATGTCTCTTGCACTGGGATAATCTAATGTGCAAGTGCGTATGTCAGCAGCTTTGGGGGTGCATACGGATTACGTCGTGCCCACATATTGATGAGAATGACGCCGAGTATATGCGCACAGGGATTTTAGGGGTGCGTGCGTGTTTGTGGTGCACGCGGTTTGGTGATGTCCGCAGGTTTAGGTGTCGGTCGGCGCATATGGGTGCACATGGATTTGTGGGTGCCAGTCGATTTCGAGCTGTTCAAATCTCAAAGTCGTTTCATTTATTTGAGTTTTAATAACAACTGATCTTTAAACGTTGAACTTTGTTCTAGCTATTTCTTTCAGGTGAAGGCTGCTATTTTGTGAATGATTCTTTTGGGGAAATCGAATGTGCACCCCTGGGTTTCAGTCGGGTTGACGGTGTACACGGTCTTCGGGTGCTCACAGATTCCGGGATGTGGTGTATTTGTGGTCGTGTCGAATCTCAAGCGCGTCCTCACGGATTTCTGAGCAATTGTGGATTTGGAGTAATGCCAAATATCAAGGTTATTTCTTTTACAAACACTTCAATAAATAATGCACCTTAACGTTCCATTTCGATTCTTTGATGTTGTTAATGTGGATTAAGCTATCTTGAGAAAAGTTTGAAATGATTCTCGCTCTGGGAGAAACATTTGTACTTATAGGGCCGCCTTCGAATTTGGAGCTGCGCAGAGATTTGGAGATATACGCGGCAGGTTTGGGTACACGCGGATTTGGTGATGTCGGTGGATCGTGATGTGTGATGAATCTCAAGGTCGTATCGTTGATAGATATATTCATAATAAGTGTACATAGAGCAAAACTTAGTTCTAGATTTTGGACGTTGAGGCAGCTATTTTGTGAAATGCATGAAGTGACTCTTGCTTTTGCATAATCCAATGGGCATGTGAACCTGTCATCGGGTTTGGCATGCAGATGGGTTTAGGTGTGCGCTCTCATTTCGACATGTGCGCAGTTTTATGCATCTTGTGTCGAACATGGAGTTACACACGGATTTTGGGTTACACCGGGTTTCGGTGTTTCGGCGGATTTGCAGTTCCAGACGGATTTGGGATGCGTGCGGATTTTTATTCTGGAAACAATCATTTTCTGTGCCGTTTGAAATGAGTCTTGCACGGAGAAAATCTATTATGGATTTTGGAGTGTCAGCCTGTTAGGAGTGTCAGCCAGCTTTAGGGCGGTGTCGGCAAATATGGGGATGCACATTGGTTTAAGGATGCGAACAGATTCAGTGATGCAACCGCCAGTATGAAGGTGCACGTCTGTGGTGTCAGCGGATTCAGAGTTGTGCCGTATCTCCAGGTTGTTTCATTTGCAGATGTCCCCAACCTCAGCAATGGGACGCTCGGCTTGCGGTACACCATGCTCGCCTACAATATCCTCCCCATGGAAAGCATGGAAAGCACACTGCCCCCTGTACAATCCTAACGCCGTATCGTATTTACTTTACCAGACACGGGCTTAGACACACAACCCACTGGAACAATGCTGAGTAATCATATAAGCCTCCAACAAAATCAATCCTGGAGGAGCCGCAGAATCAAAACGCGCGGTTTCCTTGGCTACACAGGTCTAGGGAAGACAGTCTCCGTTCCCGCCAAACGCTTGTGATTGAGACAGCTTTCCCGCCCTAAACCCCGGTTTGTGTGGATACCGTACATTGATAACGTGTTAGAAATTATTGACACGTAATTACAAACTGTACCCGGCATCAGGACTGGAGACAGATTTCGATGTTGGGTGAAGGGGAGGAAGAACCACATGTGGATGCGTGAAACCGGGATGGGGGCAGTGGTGAGGTAACGAGCTTGGAGGTTAATGGGCGGAGAAGATGATTCTAATAGGAGAAGACAGAAGGCCATAGAAGAAAGAAAAGGTGGAGTAGGACCAGGGGGTAGTTAGTGGCGGGGGCAGATAAGGTTAGCGAGGGCAATCGGAATGGGGAATGTTGCAGTAGCGGAACATTGCAAGAGCTCCGAAAAATCGATATTCATGCCATCAAGTTGAAGGCTTCACAGGCCGAATATAAGCTGTTGCTCCACTAGAACAATGTATGTCGCCTGACTCCGACAGTAGAGGAGGCCATGGACGGGCAAGTCAGAATGGGAATGGGAAGTGGAATTTAAGTAGGTGGCTACTGGAAGGTCCCGCTTTTTCTGATGGACGGAACGGATGTGCGCGGTGAAGCAATTTCTCAATCAACGTCCAGTATCACAGATATACAAGAGGCCACACCGGAGCAGCAGGGACAATTAATGACCCAACAGGCCCAGAGTTGAAGTGCCGCCTCACCTAGGAGGACAGTATGAGGACATGAATATTAGTGAGGGATAATGTGCAGGGGAGGGTGTATCAATTGTTCAGATTGCAAGATAAGTGCCAGGAAGGAGATCAGTGACGACAGTCGCGTAGGAAGAGATCCCTGGAAAGCGCAGACTGGGAGTAGGGGAAGGGAAGATGTTCTTGTTGTTGGGATCACGTTAGTGATTGCGGAATTACAGAGAATTATGTGGTCGACGCGGTGTCTGGTGGGATGGTAGGTCCCTAACCTTCGAGAGGTGCCGGTATGTTGGTGTGAGGACAGACTTGTGCGAAATGGAAGTAATGAGTTTGAGGACAGCGTTGATGGTGCAGGACGGGAAGCACCCTTCTCTGAAGAAGAAATAAACATCTCCGTTGTTCTGAAATGAAAAGCCCCAGGATGAGAACGTAAGCTGCGGAGGGGGGAGGAGTTGAGAGAAGGGGATGACATTTTTACCAGTAACAGGATGGGTGCAGTATAATCCAGGTAGCTGTGTGAGTCGGTGGGTTTATGATGTACGACAGCAGATAAGCTGGCTCAGGAGACAGAGAAAGGGAGATTGAGAAGGGGATGACATTTTTGCCTGTAACCGGATGGGTGAAGTATAATCTAGGTAGCTGTGTGAGTCGATGGGTTTATTGTGTACGACAGCAGATAAGCTGGCTCAGGAGACAAAGAAAGGGAGATTGAGAAGGGGATGACATTTTTACCTGTAACCGGATGGGTGAAGTATAGTCCAGGTAGCTGTGTGAGTCGATGGGTTTATTGTGTACGACAGCAGATAAGCTGGCTCAGGAGACAGAGAAAGGGAGATTGAGAAGAGGATGACATTTTTACCAGTAACAGGATGGGTGAAGTATAGTACAGGGAGCTCTGTGAGTCGGTGGGTTTATGATGTACGACAGCAGATAAGCTGGCTCAGGAGACAGAGAAAGGGAGATTGAGAAGGGGATGACATTTTTACCAGTAACAGGATGGGTGAAGTATAGTCCAGGTAGCTGTGTGAGTCGATGGGTTTATGATGTACGACAGTAGATAAGCTGGCTCAGGAGACAGAGAAAGGGAGATTGAGAAGGGGATGACATTTTTACCAGTAACAGGATGGGTGAAGTATAGTCCAGGGAGCTGTGTGAGTCGATGGGTTTATGATGTACGACAGCAGATAAGCTGGCTCAGGAGACAGAGAAAGGGAGATTGAGAAGGGGATGACATTTTTACCAGTAACAGGATGGGTGAAGTATAGTCCAGGGAGCTGTGTGAGTCGATGGGTTTATGATGAACGACAGTAGATAAGCTGGCTCAGGAGACAGAGAAAGGGAGATTGAGAAGGGGATGACATTTTTACCAGTAACAGGATGGGTGAAGTATAGTCCAGGGAGCTGTGTGAGTCGATGGGTTTATGATGTACGACAGCAGATAAGCTGGCTCAGGAGACAGAGAAAGGGAGATTGAGAAGGGGATGACATTTTTACCAGTAACAGGATGGGTGAAGTATAGTCCAGGTAGCTGTGTGAGTCGATGGGTTTGGGATGTACGACAGTAGATAAGCTGGCTCAGGAGACAGAGAAAGGGAGATTGAGAAGGGGATGACATTTTTACCAGTAACATGATGGGTGAAATATAGTCCAGGCAGCTGTGTGAGTCGATGGGATTATGGTGTACGACAGTAGATAAGCTGGCTCAGGAGACGGAGCAAGGGAGATTGAGAAGGGGAGTGAGCTGTTGGAAATGGATCAGGTAAAACAAAATGCGCGGTGGAAATTGGAGCTGGTTGATGAAGCCAACGAGCAGTGTGCAGGAAGCGGCAGCCATGCTGTCGTCAGTGTCGCGCGGGAGAAGTCGGACAGTGACGCCGGTGTCGGCTCCGAACACGGACCGTTCCGCGTAGCCAACAAAACGGCAGGAACGGCTGGGATCCATGCGAGTGCCCATGGCCACAAGGGTCTTCAAAGTGTGGGGAGGGGGGTCGGTGTGAAATGTGAATATTATTACAGGCTCTGTACCCATGGCCACAAGTGTCTTCAAAGTGTGGGGAGGGGGGTCGGTGTGAAATGTGAATATTATTACAGGCTCTGTACCTGTCATCCGTTCACCGACAATTGGCAGTTCAACACATTTATTCGAATCAAATCTGAGTTGGGTCTGGATAAACACTGTCCTTACGGCCACTGATATCTGCGAATCATGTTTAGTAGTATGGTTCAGCTGACGGACGTGTTCATATTCAGATATCATCGTTATGTTTGCGATTGACAGGATGAGGAGCGACCCTCTCATTGTGAACAATAAAGTGAAGCAGCATGAGCAGATTAATTAATGTGAGGAAATGTCACCACTAGTAGAATTATTTATGTGTCTGGAGAAGACCCGGTCACATCAGAATCCTCCAAGTATAAACACGATACAATGTGATACTTAAAAATAAAACAGCGAGCTTTACTGTCAACTGTTTGGGCTATTCCCGATATGATTGCGATCAGAATAACAACAATTAATGTTAAATGCGTCTATCTTCCTCCGTCTGTGTGGCCACTCGATGGGGCCCTTGTTCAAAAATATCTCTCCTCCAAACTCGATAATATCTATCTCATAACAGCTTTCAGGAGAACTCTGTCATCGGCAACAGTAACATACTGGTCTGACAGGGATTGTAGATGACATCATTGAAGACAATGGGTTTTGACGATTGTAACTGGATGGAGTATCAGCATTTTATTTCTTGCATGTCAGCGGACATTGGAAATGCAGTGTGTCGCCAGTGTGATCTCCGTTGTCCTTGAATAACCAGTACCTGCTGGAAATAATGTCTGCAGTATGGTTACAGGAATAAGGGAGACTTGTGAGCACCGCTGGTAAACAATGGAGACGCGCAGTGGACGATCAGAAGAAACCGGAGATGGGGGAGGAGAAGTTGTGCCTGGTGGTAGAGTGGCTATGGAGATGGTGGAAGTTACGTTGAAATCGAAGCTACGGTAAAATATCTTGCATGCGGAGGCTCGTGGCGTGTTACCTGAGGACAAGGAGACCCAATCTCTTTTATTATTCTGGGTGGAATGGACTGATGTTACCTGAGGGAAATGCGTCAGAGAATGGAGATAGAAGCATCGATCGTGGTGGAAGGGAATCTCCATTGACTGTAAAATGTCTGGAGATGAAATTCTCATCAAAGGAAATGATAGAATGGAATAGCACTTTTGCGAGTGTCCGTTTTTCAGTTGGTATCTTCAGGATAACTGTTAGAGTCAGTTGCATGGCTTTGGAGGAGATGTCGGTAGATAATCTCTCCCTGGAGTTGGGAACAGAGATCTCGAGAGACAAGAATGGTGTCAGACCGGGTACAACCTGATCTGCGGGCGGTGTGGCAAATTGTAGGCCATGTACATGAGAATGACGAGCTCAGCGTGGCTGCAGGAAGAGGCACCAATTCATTTGTCAATGGACTTGTAGCATCAATTCAGCCGCCACTGTCGGGAATGAACGGGTTGTTTCGGGAACACTGATGCCCTCGCAGGAATATGGCCTTGCAGCTGGACCAACGTATCGGGAGAACAGAGGAATGTACGGTGGAACCATGGGGCGAAATGCACTACAATCAGTAGGGCAAAGAAGGGAAATGAGCCAGCGAATTCGGGACCAGCATTGCGGCTGCATAAGGGGCTTGTCAATGCAATTTCCGCTTGTGAGGTGTGATAGGAATAAAGATACGCTAGGCCAAGAGGGACAGAAAGTGCCCGCAATATATAGAACCTCGTGTTATCTGGACGGGCGACGCCACTAAGTCAAGACTTTTTCGGAACAATGAGGGCAAGCGGTGATTTTACGACATTCTTTAGCTGCTTCCTAAACTTGGCCTGTGTAACGGCGTAAAGGGCCGTGTTCGTACAACAGCTCAGAAGCTGCAGAATGATGCCCAGCTCTCGAAGGGAATCTGGCGGAAGCAAACGTATGGGAAGATAACTCAGCCGATCCCACGCAGAGAACACACTGAAAGGTGCCCACAACAGGATGAAATTACCCGAGACCATCAGCAATAAAACGAGGGATTTCCTGCGTTTCTCCATCTCCGGGTCTCTGGCACTCTGTCCGTTACCGGGAACCCTGAGTCTCCTGCGGGCTCTGCTTGTGACTAAGACGTGCCTGACAGTGAGGCCGTTCGTCAGCAGAATCAGCACAAATGGGAATACAGGGGTGAGGAAGGAATAAAATATGTCAATTTGATTCGTGTAATTGAAATTATGATATCTCTGTTGACAAATGAATGGAGCAATTATCCATGTGTATTCCTCTGACAGTCGAAAATACCAGTAAATATTCTTTAAATTGCTGATCACAGTCACTGTCCCCAAAACCACGGCCGCGGTTTTCCGCGTGCAATAGTTTGTTTTCAACTTTTGGCAACAAATGGCGACAAACCGATCCAAGGTGAACGTGACGGTGAACCAGACCGAACAGTCGGTTGCGGTGTAAATCAGAGCAGCGTGGACATTACACACCTTGGGCATTTAACGGTCGAAAACAAAGGGATGAATGTACGTAAGTGGAATCTTGCTCAATATCAGGTCCAGGATAAGAACCAGAAGATCCGCCGCTGCCATGGCAACCAGATAGCACGTGACAACTCTGGAGAGGCCGCACTTTCCCCGAGACAGGATGAATATGGTCACCATGTTCACTGCCAAACAGAATAAACCATCAGGGTAAATACAACAGGAAGAGTTCTCTTAAAACGAGTGTAATGTGTGTCAATGATTGAAATGAGTGTACCTGACGGAATAATATAATCGTAGCGATTACCAGTTGAATAAAATTGAAACTTTTTGCAAAGTAGTGTAATCTTAGCGCAATCTGTTCGATCGAATATCAGCAACGAAACGGAAAGCGAAGAACACAGATAACGACGGTAGATGGTTGTGAAATTCCGTATATGCTGAGGGGAAAAGATCTGAATGATGCTCCGCGGAATTTCCGTGAAATAATTATCCTTGACACCCACCATCTCTGGCTGAGGCGCAAATTCCCGTCCCTGATCCTTAGTCAGGGCGGCTGAATTTGCAGATGTAGTCCACAACCTTATTTTGCACGTCACTTCCTGTTTGCCAACATTGAGGGAGTATTACCTTGAAATCGTATCACGAGTCTCACCAGCTCCTCCTTGTACTTCTGCCTTTACAATCCTATGCCACTCATTAATGTCTCGAAAATGCCTTATTTTTTTCAGCAACAGTGAAACTGATTTGTCACCAGAACAATACGTCACAGTCAGCATTTCAAGAACTTACAGTGGTCTATCATGTTTTCAGAAATATGTTCCTTAGACTTTACACGCGGTCAAATGCAGCTGGCGTGAAAATATATATTAAAGATCATTGCATTTTAAAATTTTTGGTCCCAATCGGAAAATGCATTTTATGAACACAGTGGGCAGGAGGGTGGCCAGAGTCAGAAGAGGCAACCAGTGATTATATTCCTGAGACAATGTTTCCTTTGCTTCAGTGGCACCGGTCAGCACATGAAAGTTGGAAAGGAACTAACGAATTTATTAACTTTCTAATCCGACCGATGTAGTTGATAATGATCAGAGAGAAATGGAGGAGGGGTCGTCACACTAACGTTATTCTTTCTGCTGGAAGGCAGATAATTAGACGATTTATCCAACACAATTCTGCGACAGCCTCACGCTGCCAACGGAAACAATAGCAAAAGAAATGTGGATACAGAGCTGGCGAACGCAAAACGCCCGGAAGCGGAGCCATGAAGATAAATGTTCACAGTTTAGAGAACGTATTGCCACTGCTGAACGACAGCCAATGTGGAAACGTGAAGAAGGAACGACGTTTTCTAAGGAACTCCCGCAAGCCTATAGGGCGAGATAGGAGCCAAAATGCGAATGACATTTAGATAATGTGGCCGGCACGGCCGAAGGTCCTGACAGCCGAGGGACCTGGTTCAGTTCACGAAAATCCTGGACGACAGATGACCGATCAGACCGATTAGCCACGAAAAGACTAAGGGTTGGAAACTAGTTTAATTGCAATTGGCCCTCAACTGAGGGGAAAAAAAGAACTTGATTCATAGCAGATATTCTCGCGGCGAGGAGAAAGCAAATGCAAAGCGGAGATCCATTTTAACATGCAATGGTTCAACGTCTGAGCGACTGACGGTGGAATGGCTGACTGACTGAATGGTTCAACATCTGAGCGTCTGTGCCGAGCGACTGTCAGTAGGTTCACTCGTCAGAAATGTAACCTTTACACCCGGAACATTAACTGAGGCAGCCTGACCACGCCACAGGACCATAAGCTACTCAGTCAGGATTGACTTGTTTCCCTTCCAAAACGGTCTTCTTGACTTCTCTACATGAACATTGATGTCTCAGTTAACAACCGCTTAAACTGCGTGAATACGGGCACAGGGCCATCGTACGCGCCTCATACATGAGATCGTTTAAACGCTCGATCATTCTCGTAAACCTACTCTGGATCATCACCACTGCCACCACATATTTTCTTGAACAGAAAACCGCCAAAGTGCATAGGAAAAAGGTTTGTTTAATTAACACATTGTAGTGCGACAGCATCATTAATTATTATAATGAGAGGTACACGTAATAAGAAAGAAGCGGTGACGTTTTAAAGAGACTCACCAGGAAGAGCAATAATGGCGAGGACGGGGAAGAAAACCACTTGAATGGCACGAGAACATATGTAACTCGGAAATCGACCCGCACCCAATGGACTGTAGAAATGTATGGAATCATCCAGAAGACACTTCTCCCATTTCCCGTTACATTCCAGGCTGCGCTTCCCGGAACCCGATCCATGACAGAACGAGCCAATCCGTCCTCACTCTCCCTGACACTGCAGCTCCGGTTACCTGTCCGTGGCAGGTGAGGCTGCTCTCGCTGAAACTGAGGGAACCGGGTGAACGGGGCTCTTATTAAACAGAGAGAAAAATAATCTCCGGTGACGTCAGCAGCCTACCCTGAACAGACTCTAATTATTTTCCGTAAAGCTACAGGAAGAGTTAACCCTTGGTCTACCAGGTGGCAGAGGAAGAAGTGTGTAGATAAATGCTGGTGTGGCCAAATATCCTGAAATTACTAAAATATGTATATTTTTAAATCTCTCACTGCCCTGGTTTAACACAGTTTGAAGTGGAAATAAGTCCAACAAAAGCAAATATATGCATTTCCTTTAAAACCCCCGTTTTAGGAAAGCGGTAAATTAGTCAAAAATCATATTTGATCCATCCTTGGCTGCTGTAAGATGAATGGAAGAAAAGAACGGTTCTGAAAGAGAGCGGCATTAGCTTGGAAAGTGGAGGTTTGATGAGAGAGAAAAGGACTGTCAGCCGTCTGTACAAACGTGCTGTCATGTTCGACAGGAGGAGCAAGTGGAAAAGAAAGGTAGAGAAGGGGAGGAAAGGAAGAGTGAGAGTGAGAGAGAGGGAGAGAGGGAGAGAGAGAGAGGGAAGGAGAGAGAGAGAGGAACGGAGAGAGAGAGAGGGGTGGGAGAGACAGACAGAGAGAGAGAGAGAGAGAGAGAGTGAGAGAGAGAGAGACAGGGACAGATAGAAAGGGAGAGGGAGAGAGAGAGACGGAGAGAGAGACAGAGAGAGAGAGGGAGAGAGAGAGATTGAGAGAGAGAGAGAGAGAGAGAGAGAGAGAGAGGGAGAGAGAGGGGCAGGGACAGATAGAAAGGGAGAGGGAGAGAGAGAGACGGAGAGAGAGAGAGAGAGGGAGAGAGAGAGAGAGAGAGAGGTGAGAGAGGGACAGAGAGAGAGAGAGAGAGGTAGAGACAGACAGAGAGAGACAATAACGAAGGAATTAACTGTCGGCAACTGGGTTCCCTCCAGCGCAATGCGGATCAGATCACTGAGTCGTCAATAAGGATTCTTTGCGACGGTCTTTCTGTGGTTTCACAAGAGGCTGATTATTATTTTTCATGTCATCCTGATATACAAGTAGATTAACAATCTTCAACATATCTACTTGTGTTTCACTTTCCTGTTAAATCCTGATGCTTTTGAACCAGAAATTAGCAAGAAAAACCAAGTCGTTTCCTTACGGTCCATAAGCCTACCCACATCCCATACAGAGCCCAGGCCGCAGACCTACAGGGATTTCCCTGTGTGGCAGTCGATGCTGTTCCGCTGTGTGCAATGTGTCGGTGTGAGAGGATGCGCTTTAATCCGGACAGAATCAGCATTTTTCTGTAAAGTGACTTTGTATTTATCGCCAAGCAAACGTGTCGCTGTAACTTTGTACAATTTACCCTCGATTGAAGATCACACAGAAATAAACATCCATCAGTATACGTTAAGTTATATTTACTATATTATTGACACCTGTGGACATCAGAAAAAGTGCATCTGTCCAAATCTGTAATTGAAGTAAACACGATATTTTTATTTTTTCCCGTTGTGTTCCATTATCTGCACCACGGAAAACAAGCTGAAAACGTACTTTAGGTTCTTTATCCACTTCTCCACTGGAAAATGCCCAGAATTATTTTTTTTCTGCAGATGGACCAAATAAAAGTTGTAAAGATCTCCTTTCCTCCGCTAGATTGCAGGTCACATTTGAGCAAACATGGTTAGCAAACCTGCTTAGCCCACTTCCACCCTCCACCCCACCGATCAAAGGTACATGCAGCTATGTGAGTTGGTGGAAGAGGGTCCTATGAGCAGCTGGTGTTTATCATAGGACCCGGTTATGCGACCATCCATTAACGTTGGACAAATAGCCAAGAAAGCAGAAGGGGCAGTGCTGCTCTTTTGGTTAAATGTGAAATTAAGTCATTTAAAAGAGGTGATATGGGGTTGCAAGGTGTTGAATCATTGTGGATAGAACAACGAACTGTAATGATAAAAACCATTATGTGAGCTATATTTGCAGTCAACCCAAACCAGAATACGGATTTGGTCTACACAATATAACATGAGATAGAAAATGTCTGCCGAAAGGGCAGTATGGTAATTGTCATGAGGGTTTAAAATATTCCGCAAGACTGGGGAAATCACGTTGATCCTAAACTCCGAGACAGAATTTTTAGAATGCCTACGCCGTGGCTTTTCAGAGCAGCTCGATGTTGAGCCCACCGGGAGATACTGTGTAACGAGCCGGAATTGATCAGAGCGCTTTGGTGAAAATGATCACGATATGATCGGATTCACCCTCAAATTTGAAAAGAAAGGATGCATAAAAACTACAGTGGAGTAGAGGGAATTACAGAGACATTACAGAGAGTTCGCCAGAATCGTTTTGGAAAAGAAGCAAGACAGGCATGACGGCAGAACAAACCTGGCAGTAGTTTCCGAAAGGAATTTCAAAAGCACACGATATATACTGTCTAAAGAGGAGATATGTTATAAAGGAAGATGATACACTGTGGCGCAGAACACTGCTCAACGCCAACATCATAGGCATAGAGAAGGAATGCAGTACAAGTATTAGCGGGAAGTTAAATGATTGGGGAATTTCATATGCCAGCAGAACGCAAAATGCAACCCATTAAAAAGTTAAAGAAGGAATGCAATATAATACTAGCCAATATGATTAAAGATGATACCAAAAATTCTTTTTTTCAGATACACAACATGTACTAGAGAGGAGAAAGTGGAAAGCAATGATCGAGAGGCAGTAATGGGGGATAATAAAATGGTGGACGCACTGAATAAGCATTTTGCATCAATTTTCAAGTCATGTCAAGTCAAGTCACTTTTAACTGTCATTTTGATCATAACCGCTGGTACAGTAAATAGTAAAAATGAGTCAACGTTTTTCAGGACCATGGTGTTACATGATACAGTACAAAAACTACACTAAACTACGTTAAAAAAAAAAACAACACAGAAAAAAAAACTACACTAGACTACAGACCTACCCAGGACTGCAAAACGTGCACAAAACAGTGCAGGCATTACAATAAATGATAAACAAGACAATAGGGCAGTATGGGTTTAGTCCAGACTCTGGGTATTGAGGAGTCTGATAGCTTGGGGGGAAGAAACTGTTACATAGTCTGGTCGTGAGTGCCCGAATGCTTCGGAGCCTTTTCCCAGACGGCAGGAGGGACAAGAGATTGTATGAGGGGTGCGTTGGCTGCTTCATAATGCTGTTTGTTTTGCGGATGCAGCGTGTGGTGTGAATTTCCGTGATGGCGGGAAGAGAGACCCTGATGATCTTTGCAGCTGACCTCACTATCCGCTGCAGGGTCTTACGGTCCGAAATGGTGCAATTTCCGAACCAGGCAGTGATGCGGCTGATCAGGATGCTCTCAGTACAACCCCTGTAGAATGTGATGAGGATGGGGGGTGGCAGGCGGACTTTTCTCAGCCTTCGTAGAAAGTAGAAACGCTGCTGAGCTTTCTTTGCTATGGAGCTGGTGTTGAAGGACCAGGTGAGATTCTCCGTCAGGTGAACACCATGAAATTCGGCGGTCTTTACGACCTCTACCGAAGAGCTGTTGGTGTTCAGCGGGGAGTGGTCGCTGCGTGCCCTCCTGAAGTCGACAACCTTTTTTTTATTTTGTTCACATTCAGAGACAGGTTGTTGGCTCTGCACCAGTCCGTTAGCTGCTGCATCTCCTCTCTGTAAGCTGACTCGTCATTCTTGCTGATGAGACCCACCACGGTCGTGTCATCAGCGAACTTGATTATGTAATTCGAGCTGTGTGTTGCAGCACAGTCGTGGGTCAGGAGAGTGAACAACAGTGGACTGAGCACACAGACCTGGGGGGGGGGGGGCGTGTTCAGTTTGATGGTTTTGGGGATGGTGCTCCCGTTCCGGACCGACTGAGGTCTCCCATTCAGGAATTCTAGGATCCTGTTGCAGAGGGAGGTGTCGGATGAAATGGATGAATGTCGGAATTTTTACTGTATTCGCGGGTATTAGATAAAGGTTGGGAGACGATGGTATTCGCTGCTATTTAGATCAATGAGAGGAGACTTTATCCACTTGTTTATATAAATGAGTTGACAGGTTGCTAGTAATATGTAACATGACGAGACATCTTGACAGCAATGTGGACAATATGTTTGCTGTTGTAAGGGAAACTCAAACAGGTGAAGATAGACAAGATTATTTTTACGAAGGGGAATAGTGTGTCTTTGGAATTCTCTTCCTCAAAGGAAAAAAAGAAAGAGCAGGAGTTTTCTTTTAATGTTTAATTCCGCAGAACACAGTCAGTTTCTTGACAGGCAAGGGAGTGACGTGTTGCAGGCTGTGCAGGCTTGGGCCGCTGAAATCAGAGTTCAGTTGAGATCCGAGAATCAGAGAATGGTGGAACAGAACTGAGAGGCCGAATGTCCTGCTACTAATCCAAAATGCCAGCAGCAGTCTCCGCCAAATAAGAGTCCCAGTGAGATTAATGTTCAGAGTTTTTCCATCCGTCACTGATAAGAAAACGTTTGATGTAGGTGTAAATTAAATGCGATGTCAGGCAAATTCAGCAGCCGGGAAATGGTCTAAATTTCATATGATGGCGCTGTAATCGAGCAATTCGTTTCCTGTCAGTGAACAATAAACTGAAGCAGAAGGGCATCCTTGTCTTGCTGTCGACTTTGACGAGTAGTTATCTCTGTAAGATGGTAATCTCGGCACAGCCGCTCACGAGTTGCCCATTGCCAAAATGTTACAACTGCGGACAACTGTTAAAGATGGCTTTTAAAAGGACCAACAAAAAATCATTGCAGGTCCAGGCTACAGGGGCACAGTTAAATCTGGAGAAAGGGATGTCCGCTGATCGAAAGAGGACATTATTCCAAATGCATAATATTCCATCAGAGTTGAGAGCGCCCTTCCTTCTGCTGTCTCTGTGCAATAAACCAAGAGCGATCTTTCCCCTGGGCTGTCGCTGGGGTTTATAATCCGACAATAAACTGGTCCCCGGGTGAACAATAATTTCAATATGACGGCACCAACCAAACGGAAACAGGATGCGGGTTATGATTCCCCTCTAGAGGTGGCAAAATTTCGCGCACTGAAGTATTAATTCTGGTTCGGACCACAAGTTAGAAAGACTCATTCAAGCAGGGTGAGTCTTTGTGTGGTTTAACACAGGCGTTGTGGAACAAGGTGTGGCGTTACGTGCTGAACAGACTGAAGTTCAGGTTTATGAGCGTGTTATCAACTGACCATTGCTCAGGGTGTGTTAGCGACATAAAATTCAGATGACTGGATTCGCTGAAACCAGACCCAGGAGTCCTGCATCAGGCAGGAAGATGGACTGTATTCGGCAGTGTAATGATGTTTTAATAAGCACACTTGTAACGGCAGTATTTTAATATTTCTACCATATCAATATTAATACTGAAATCGCGCGGCTTCACGGATCTGGGTGCTCGATTATTCTGTAAGTGTGTGTGTTTTTAGGTAAGACGAGGAAGCACTGGCAGTGATAGTGATATTAACAAATGTTGTGGTAATTCTCACTGACAGCAGATAAAAATAGCAAATTCTACACTCATTGGGCGCTTTACCATGTACCTCCTGTCCCTAATAATGTGGCCACTGAGTGCATGTCCGGGGTCTTCTACTGTTCCCCGTCCATTCCAACGCTGACCACTGCGCTGTATTCGCTGGCATTCGATTACGACGGGGATTTGATTGCTTTCGCTGTTATTTAGATGGAGGTGAGGAGATTTTATCCGCTGGTGGTTACATAAATGAAATAAGCTTTTGCTGGAGACATTGAACATCACGAGGATTCTGAAGAGGAATATCGAGAACATGTTTGCTACTGTAGGGGTAGCTGAAACAAGTGAAGATAGATGAGGTTATTTTTCTGAGGTGGAATTAGTACGTCTTTGAAATTCGCTTCCTCAAAGAAAAAGTGTTTAATGTGTTTAATTCCGCAGAACACAGATTATTGACAGGCAAGGGAGTGAAGTGTTGCAAACGGTCGCGGGGATGTGTCACTGAGATCACAATCCTACAGTGATCATAGAGAATGACGGAACAGGACTGACGGGGCGAATGTCCAGTTACTAATTGAATATACCGGACGGCCGAGCTCTCTGCGCTGTGGGAACATCGAACCATTGGTGGCGCCGTTGGACCCTCGGAGATGCGCAGGCGCGCTGCCGACACCAAGTATTGCTCCCTGTTGTACCGTCCGGGCGGCGCTGAGGAAGGAGCTATTACCGGGTGTGTGTAAATCGGGGGCCGAGTGCGGTGTGAAGGGCCGGGACTGAGAGCCTGACGGCTGGAGGTTGAGTGAACTTGGCCTTTTCCCCTACGACAGATGGAGGATGAGATATGACCTGATAGAGATGTGTAAGATGATGAGAGGCATTGATCGTGTGGATAGTCAGAGGCTTTTTCTCAGGGCTGAAATGGCTAACACGAGAGGACACAGTTTTAACGTGATTGGAAATAGTACCGAGACGATGTCTGGGGTAAGGTTTTTGTACGCAGACAGTGGTGAGTGCGTGGAATGGGCTGCCGGCGCTGGTGGTGGAGGCGGATAAAGTAAGGTGTTCAGGAGAATTTTGGATAAGTACCTGGAGCTTGGAAGAATAGAGGGTTGATGGGTAACTCAGGCAAATTTCTAAAGTAAGTACATGTTTGGGACAGCACTGTGGCCGAAGGGCCTGTGCACTATGCTGTAGGTTCTCTACGCTTCTCTGCTTCTGTGTTCTCAGTTCATCTCATGCAGTCAATACTCACAGCATCCTTTCCTCCCACTATCATGCTGCTGTGTTTACTATGCTGTAGGTTCTCTACGTTTCTCTGGTTCTGTGTTCTCAGTTCATCCCATGCATTCAATGCTCACAGCTTCCTTTCCTCCCACTATCATGCTGTTACATTTGCTCCCGAGGCCTTTGACTCTACGCTGAGAGGCGGTGAACACAGAGCGATAAAAAAATGTGCAACTCTTCTTGCAGCTCTAGTGGGCCGTTACCCTGGAAACGGAGGAAGCAGCTCACCAAAAATAACCGAAACCGAAACCTAACATCGTACGCTATGAGTTTCATTATGACAAAGGTTAACACTGCAGCCATTTTGGAATGAAGAATCTAAAACTGTATAGTCTGCCTTTAACGTTCTGCATTCACTTAATTCTCTAGTAGTCTGGCTAACAAAAATGATCAATAGTTAGCGATCAATAATGTACTAATCTCTGCCAGAAATATACCCAGTGACAACCTCATTCAGCATCTGTTGCAAAAGACTCCACAGATCGGCGACTCTTTGGCTGAAGAAGTTTCTCTCATCTCAGTTTTAAAGGGAAGCTTGCTTATTCCGAGGCTGTCCTCTCAGACCCCAGACTCTCCGTCTGATGGAAATATCCTCCCCATGTCCACTATTTCCTGGCTGTTCAGCATTCTGTAGGTTTAAATATGATCCCGTCCTCCTCTCTACTTCTGAACTCCTTAGAGTACAGGCCCAGAGTCATCAAATGCTTGTCCGACAGAAACGCTCTCATTCCTGAGAGTACTCCTGTGAACCACGTGAGCAACAGTTCTACTGAACACGGAATGTGGTACCAGGACAATATACAGGGGAAAAGTTGCGGTTTCTTTACTGTTCCACCAAGTATCAGCAAACATGCGCTTGTGCATACGTCCATTTCCAGAGGAACAAGCTTAGTGATTTGGGTTCATAATCGTTCATCAGAATGGCTTCAAATATTTTCCATTTTTGGTGCAGGTTTCCAGCATCCTGAGATTCCGCCGAATTTCCATCGATTGACAGACAGGTGACAGTGGCGGGGGGCGGGGAGGAATTTCCAAACACAGATTGAACACCAAACTCACGGGTCTATTTCTACTGTTGCAAACACGGAACAGTCCATTCCCACAATTTCTAACTGTAAGGGATGGGATGGTAACATATCCTCTCCTCAGAAAAGTAGTCATTACTTCCAAAGGAATTCCAGAAACAAACATCTGAACCCAGGACAGAAATACTCGTTCAACACCTCATAAACCTGGGCAGGTTGAGCCCCGGGTCCATTGTAGTTGGATCTAAAACTGTGTTATCTCAGGACCCAACCTCACAGTGTCACACTGCTGAATCTGACACTCACCGACCCCCGAATCCTCAGACATCGTCCTCACATCTCACAGCGAGCGGTGTAATCAGAAATCTCCCCACAACCAATGCCCAGCACCCCAAGCCTCTTGATTCACTGTGAAGGGAGGAACATCAAGCCCCCATCTGTGAAGTACTGACCTGGGCCAAATCCCAGACACTGTCAGGTCTAAATGCCAAGTGTTTCCCAGGATTACAGCTCAGTCAGGACTCCTTGTTGCTAGTAATATGCTGCAGTGTCCCGGCCATTTAGAGTTCAAACACCAACACTCCGACATCAACCTGCGTCTGAACGGGAACCTGATGAACCTCTGACTGGGCCAGATAGCGGGCTGGAAAACCTGGGCGCGGGGCACCAGCAGGCGGGTATAATGTTTCACATTGTCTCCACCAGCTAAACTGAACACATTTTATCATTATCCTATTGTTAAATGAGATCTTGCCCAGCACAATTAACCACCACATTTCCTGTAGTCTAACAGGAATAAAACGCTTTTAAAAATAAAATTGAATGTAAAGAGCTGGAAACTCGGTACATCAGATTGGATGTGTGTAAAGAGAAACTGTGGAAGATCCGGTATCAGAACTGGGAAGGTCCAAGATGCTGCCAGATCCGCTGAACGTTTCCAGCATTTTCTCTTTTTTTTTACTTTAAATGATGCACAACTATTAACTGATAACAAGTTATTTATAACGGCCTGAACAAAGTAGCGCAAATGTAATACATTAGATTTCTCTTCAATCCAATTCCGGGAGAATGCAGTCAATGCACACAACTTCCTCCCCACCCCACTATCAATCTGCTATCTCTGCTGCCAAGCCTCCTTCCGACAAAGACTAACACGGCGGACATTTGGCAACGTTGAAGCTAAAGTCGGAATGGCTGTCTTTACCCTACCTGGTGCTGTATTCAATAAATCTTCTCCTAGTTCCAAGTAACAAACACATATTTCAGAATGAGTGAGCCTCAGAGTGAGGGAAAATACGTCACAACGAAGACAACGGTAGAAGAGAGGCTGTTAATAGATAATCATTGGTGGGATACCGGCTGGACAGAGCTTGGACAAGATGGTTGATATATATCGTTGGTGGTGGGATACAGACTGGACAGAGGTTGGACAAGATAGTTGATATAAATCATTGAGGTGATGGGATACAGACTGGGCAAAGGTTGGACAAGATGGTTGATATATATCATTGAGGTGGAGGGATTCAGACTGGACAGACTTTGAACAAGACGATTGATATATATCTTTGATTTGGTGGGATACAGGTTGTACAGCGAATTTCCCAAATGGGGAGGAAATCCTAGTTTTGTGCTGAGGTACCGTTTCCCAGGAGGTAGCAGCTTCTCTGTACGTTGCTTTATTGTTATTTGACATTAGGCCAATCCGTCTACTATCGTCAGCAAATCTGATCAGCTGCTTGGAGCTGTGGGTTGCGACACAATCATGGGTATACAGAGGGTAAATGAGGGGGCCAAGGAGACAACCCTGTGGGTTATGTGTGCTGAAGGTCAGAGAGACAGAGGTGAGAGACCCACTCTTACCACCTGCCAGCGATCTGACGGGAAGTCCAGGATTCAGCTGCACAAGGCAGGGTGAAGGCCGAGGTCTTTGAGCTTTTTGTCGATACTTCACGCCTTCGTATGGCTACTGTTCTGCCCATGACTGCAAAGAACGGCAGAGAACATCAGAGAAACAAGCCTGGACTCTTCCTAAATTTTCCCCTGAATCTGAAAAGCAGACCGTGCACTCAACTATACCCACAACCCGGGATATTATTGCTGCAAACCAACGGACGGTTTCCTGTGATTATAAGCCAAAAGAGTAATAAAATGGACGGGAAATCACAATGTAACTCGACGTGCCCCTGCACCATATGTCTATCTGCACTGCACTTGCTCTGCAGTCATAATGCGTTGTTACAGTTAATGTTTGGTCATATATCAGCTCAATGTACTGTTGTAATGTATCGATCTGTGTGGATGGTACGTCAGCAAGATTTTCACTGTATCTCAGTACGTAATTAGAATAAACCAATTCCCCATTTTAATTGTGTGGAAATATTAGACAGACTGACCTTCTGCTTCGGAAATTCAGAGGGAAACTTAACTGAACTGTTGGCATTTCTGAAGAACACAAATAATTAGAAAATGTTTCAACCTTGCATTACGATCTGCTGTAAACGAGATCAGGTGACGGGTGGAGGGTCTCCCGTCTGAACCGGTGACTCTGCTCCTCGCCCCCTACACGCTGCCCGACCCATCCGCCGCATTACCCACATTATTCCATATTGACACCAGATACGTGTTTAGTTTTTCCCGCCTTATCTTTCAAGTCCCTTTCCCTCCACCTTCAGGTCACAGTTTCACGCGCTCCGTTCCGATTCTGGTCCGAAGCAGTTTTCAGACCCAAACCGGAAATTTCCAGCTTTCATTTAAAACAGTCCATGTTTATAAGCACTAATTTCTATTCACATTTCTCCAGCCTCGCTGGACAGCAACACTAAAACATCTGTGAGAAAGTGCAGGAGGTGGGCATTCAGCCCCTCTAACCATCAACAAGATGGCGCCTCTTCTCCCATCTCAGCCACATGTTTCTGTCCGATCCTTATTTCCTCGATCCCTTCGGTCTCCATACATCTGCCGGCCGCGGTTTTATGTGAGGACGATCACCGAGTCTTCACCGCCATCTGTGGAGGGGATTTTCAGACATTCACCACCCTCGGAGTGGAGACATTTCCCCTCATCGCAGTCCCGGACATTCCACCCCCTTTTTCAGAGACTGGGATCCCTGGTTCAACCGGTAATGATGTTGTGCATTTCAATGTGTTCACCTCTCAGTCCTCGATTCTCCAAATCACATTAGGTTATCACATTTGATCTTTCTTCATATGATGACCCCACCACTCCAGGGATCAATCTGGTGAATCCTCATTGCACTCTCTATAACAAATACTCTCTAACCTCTCTTGATCCTCTATGGAATTAATTTCCATCTTCTGCAGCCCCGTGTAGCCCCAACCACTCTCCGCCCACCCCTCCCTGTCACTATTTCCACCTCCCCACCTTCCCCCTTTACCTGGATCCACCTCTCACGCCCCAGCTCTTGCCCCATCCCCACCCCTCACCACTTTTCTCTGACTATTTCCCGTCCACTCTCAGTCCAGAGCGAGGGGCTCGGCCCGAAATGTTGACGGTCCATTTCGCTCCACAGATGCTGCCCGGCCCACTGAGTTCCTCCGGCAGTTTGTCCTTTGTTCTATATAAACCTTGTGTTAGTGTGGGGAGCGGGATTTTACACCATATTCCTGGTACAATCTCAAGAAAGTACAAATAATTGTCACTTTGCCCGAACCATTGGCCCCGCTTGCAGATCAATTCAATTCAATTCCTCTGTTGACTGCTGGGGGGTGGGGAGCAGGGAGGGGGTTTTTGGCAAGTGATTAGTAGTTCAGCCGTTAAACCGAAAAAGCTGTAGCACAGCAGTGCGTGTGTGACGTAAGGCCCGGTGCTTGTGACAGCAGATGCAGATACTGTGAGATCATGCGTGACATCTGGCGCGTGGGGGGCTGCTCTGTGACGTCACGTGAGGGGGAGCGCTTCTATTTAAAAACACCTTTCGTTTCGTACGATTTGGTACAGCATGACTTATTTAGGGTTTCAGGTCTGAATCCCCTGTTGTGTGATGTGAAGTCCTTTCTATTTGTCTGGCTATTCGTGGAGGGTGGGCAGCGTGGTGTTTGTCTCGAGTTGAGTCACAAATCCACAAATGTTTCTGGGCAACACACAAAATTTTGGAGGAACACAGCGGTCCTGCTGAAGGGTCTCCGCCCGAAACGTCCACTGTATATCTTCCGTAGATGCTGCCCGGCCTGCTGAGTTCCTCCAGCATTTGTGTGCGTTCCTTGGATTTCCAGCATCTGCAGTTTTTCTCTTGTGTTAAATGTTTCAGGAGAGGACATTCGGGAGTGATCCGGTTTGGGATGGCTTCAGTCAGTGCAGTATCTTGGTGTCTAGTACTTTAATAAACAACCGCTTTTTTCTTTAAAAAAAAAAAAAAATAATACGAATCAGAATTTCCAGCGGGGTCCACACACAGTGTATTAGCCAACAAAAGTCCTCTATTCCCTGCAGTGTTTATCTCCTGGTAAACTCAACACCCTGACAGTGTGGACCATAGATACCCCTTCCTCAGAGTCAGGGGATCATTCTGACAACTGATCGGTGAGAGGAATTATATTTGTTGGTCATTAAATTTCGCTCGGACATGGAATGGATATGGTGTTCGGGGTGTCCCAGTGAAAGAGCCGGACGGCCGAGCTCTCTGCGCTGTGGGAACATCGAGCCTCGGAGAAGCGCAGGCGCACTGCCGACACCAAGTATTGCCCCCTGTTGTACCGTCCGGGCGGCGCTGAGGAAGGAGCTATTACCGGGTTTGTGTAAATCGGGGGCCGATTGCGGTGTGAGGGGCCGGGACTGTGCTCTGCCGAACGGCTGGTGGTTCTGTGATCTCCTGTCCCGCTGCCCCGGTTTTAGCTTTGCGATGGAGACCGGGCTGTGGGATCAGTTAGTTGTGGATCCCCAAGGGGTTTGGGGTAAAGGGGATCTGTCTGTGTGTCAGTAGAGGTTATGGGTGGACGTGTGTGAGTGGGGTGAGTAGTTGGAATGGTGTGTCGTCGTAGGCGGGTTGGGGTCTGTTGGGTGAAGGTGGGATGATAGGAAACTTCGTGACAAACTAAGTTGTAAACAAGGGAGGATCTGGTGAATTGGGTCAGCCAGCTCAGCTCGCGGGTCCTTCCAGGAAACATCAATACTCTCTTCACATTAATTACAGGTACCGTCCAACCTTGCTGTTAAGATTTTGTTTGTTACAGAGCACCAGAGTCTGGAAACAGATTCAGGAAACATCAGTCCTCTTTCATATTAATTACAGGAACTGTCCAACCTTGTTATTAAGACTGTGCTTGTTCCAGAGCCTCAGAGTCTGGGAACAGCTGTCACCGTCATGAACAGCGAGTGCAGATTGGAAATGGGGTCACTGACCTCTGCATCAGAGAAGGACAGCCTCCTGTGAGATATCAATGTCCTCAGAGTGGATTCAGATCTGGTGGCATATCGGGAGTCTGAAAGGGAAAGGGAGTAGGCAAAGGGCTAAAGAGAGAGTTTTAATAGGGGAACATGTTTAGGGGTAAAGGGGTACAGAAGCTGTCTGATAGATTGTTTTAATTCCTTTATATAATCTCACAGACGGTGACTGAGGAAGAAGCTTGTTGGCGGAGGATGCCCGGAGGTGAGCAGATCAGAAACAGAATGAGAAATTGAATTGAATGGAGTTCACTTATTACATCCTTCTCATACATGAGGAGTAAAAATCATCTAAATGTGAAATGTGCACATATAGTAATTTATAATAGCTTAAAACAAATATAACAGTCAATGTAATCTAGAGTGTTCTCAAATCAGTGTGAGTTCATCAGTCTCATGTCCCAGTGGAAGAAACTGTCCCAGAGCCTGCAGGTCCTGGCTTTTATGCTTCCCGGATGTAGCAACTGGAATAGAGTGACCATTATTTGATTTCCTGTGTCCCGGGTTTAGGCGGTCGTCTCAAGTGAGGAGTTGGTCTGCAGCAACACAAACTAAATGCTGGTAGAACGCAGGCAGCATCGATAGGAAGAAGTACAGTCGACGTTTCGGGCTTCGTCAGGTTCAGCATGGTAATATTCCGTGGAAAGGTAGATCACGCGGCATCCAGGGAGAGCTGGCTAACTGGATGCACTGCTGTCTTGATAGCAGGAAGCAGGGAGTGATGGTGGGAGGCTGATTATTCGACTCGAGGCCCGAATCTAGCGGTATTCCCCGGGGTTACACTCATTGATCTCTTTATTTATTGCTATTTAATTATATTTGCATTGTTGCAGTTTGTTGTCTTCGGTGCTCTACTTGATGTTTCATTGATCCTTGTACAGTTACTATTCTATAGATCTGCTGAGTCTGCCCGCGTGAAGATGAATTTCAGGGTTGTATGTGGTGAAATGTATGTACTCTGAAAATGAAATTGACTTTGCACACTGCAACTTGTCATCTCTACCAATAATTTGGTTCAGAGTGTACAGGCAATGGATAGTGAATTTGCAGCAAGTAACTTCAAACAATTACTGTTTTTGAAAGATACTCAGTATAAACACTCCCCTCCATTTCTCGCTCCTCACTCGACCACACCCTCCCCTTATTGTCTTCCCTCTCTGCCCCGTCTTCTCTCTCAACCCCGCAATGGGCAGACGTTCAGGGTGAAAGAAACATAGAAAACCTACAGCACAATGCTGGCTCTTCGGCCCGCAAATATGTGTCGAACATGTCCCTACCTTGGAAATTACTAGGCTAATAGCCCTCTATTTTCCAAAGCTCCATGTACCTATCCAAATGTCTCTTAAAAGACTCTATCGTATCTGCTGCCGCCACCGTTGTTTGCAGCCCATTCCATGCACTCACCACTCTCTGAGTAAAAAACATAATCCTGACACCTCCTCTGTACCTACGACACAACACCTTAAATCCGTGTCCTCTTGTGGCAACCATTTCAGCCCTGGGAAAAAGCCTCTGACTATCCACACGATCAATGCCTCTCAACATCTCTTTCAGGTCACCTCTCATGCCTCCATCGCTCCAAGGAGTAAAGGCGGAGTTCACACAACCTATTGGCATAAGGCATGCTCCCTAATCCAGGCAACATCCTTGTAAATGCACCCTTTCTATGGCTTCCACATCCTTCCTGTAGTGAGGTGACCAGAACTGAGCACTGTACTCCAAGTGGGGTCTGATCAGGGTCCTATATAGCTGAAACATTTCCTCTCGGCACCTAAATTCAATTCCAGTATTTATGAAGGACAATACACCGTACGCCTTCTTAACCACAGAGTCAACCTGCGCAGCTGTTTTGAGTGTCCTATGGACTCGGATTCGAAGATCCCACTGATTCTCCGCACTGCCCAGATTCTGACAATTAATACTATACTCAGTCATTTTATTTGACCTACCAAAATGAACCACGTCGCACTTATCTGGGTTGAACTCCATCTGTCACTTCTCAACCCAGTTTTGCATCCTATCATCGTCCCGCTGTATCCTCTGACAGCCCTCCACACTATCCACAACACCCCCAACCTTTGTGTCATCAGCAAGTTTACTAACTCATCCCTCCACTTTCTCATTCAGGCCATTTACAAAAGTCACGAAGAGTAAGGGCCCCAGAACAGATCCCTGAGGCACTCCGGTGCTGACCGTCCTCCATGCAGAATATGACCCGTCTACAACCAATCTTTGCCTTCGGCGGGCAAGCCACGTCTGGACCCACAAAGCAATGTCCCCTGGATCCCATGCCTCCTTACTTTCTCAATAAGCCTTGCATGGGGTACCTTATCAAATGCCTTGCTAAAATCCATATACACTACATCTACTGCTGTTCCTTCATCAACGTGTTTATTCACATCCTCAGAAAATTCAATCAGGCTAGTAAGGCACGACCTGCCCTTGACAAAGCCATGCTGACTATTAGTAATCATATTATACCTCTCCAAATGTTCATAAATCGTGCCCCCCCCCAGGATATTCTCCATCAACTTACCAAATAATGAGATAAGACTCAATGGTCTATAATTTCCTGGGCTTTCTCTACTCCCTTTCTTGAATAAAGGAACAACACCCGCAACTCTCCAATGATCTGGAACCTCTTCCGTCTCCATGGATGATGCAAAGATCATCGCCAGAGGCTCAGTAATCTCTCCCCTCACCTCCCAAAGAAGACTGGGGTACATCTCATCCGGTCCCAGGAACGTATCTAACTCGATGTTTTCCAAAACCCGCAGCACATCCTTTTTCTTAAAATCAACATGCTTAAGCTTTTCAGTCTGGTGCAAATCATCACTACAAACACCAAGATCCTTTTCCTTAGTGAATACTGAAGTAAAGTATTCATTAAGGACCTCTGCTATTTCCTCCGGTTCCATACATACTTCCCCACTGTCACACTTGATATTTCAGGGTGGAAGGTGAAATATTCTTGGGGAACCTGAAGGGGAATTCTTCACTCAGAAGTTCGTGAGACTGTGGAATGAGCTGCCAGTGGAAGTGGTATATGTGGGTTCGATTGAGACACTGAAGAGAAATTTGGGTAAGGACATGGATGGGAGGTTTATGCAGGTAGTTGACAGTAAAAACAAAAACGGGTCGGTATTGACTAGAAGGGTCGAACGGCCTGTTTCAGTGTTGCTGGGCTCTGTGGCTCTAATAATATTCTGAACTGTAATTTCCCCAGTCATTGCTTTGCTGCCAATGACTGAACCCGGTAATTTACAGAATTGGTGAAGAGGCTGCTCAGTGACTCTTCCTGTGCTCAGTGTTACTGGGACGTCCCATCACTGAGCAGATATTGTCTTCTCCATTCTCTTTCACTAAGTCTGTCACTCAACACTTTCCATATTTACAGGAAATCACAGAACTCACAGAGAAAGAAACCGCAACAGAGGATTCCTCGCATTTCCTCAAACCTGGTGATGGGGAAAGGCTGCCAGTCCCAAGGAGTGATGTGGGAATCCTTTGTGGAAATGAGCAATAAGTTAGCAAAGGTGGACAAAATGCTGAAAGTAGTTCTGAAGTTCGGTACGGTAATACAACACACAAAATTGGAAATCACATTGAAACATCGTGGGTGTAAGAAAGTACGTCAACAAAGTTCGGCCCATAATGTTGTGCTGAACCAACGAAATTAGCAACCAAATGGCCATTAAACTGAATCTTTGTGGCAGCATAATATCCACCTCTGTCCATTTTCCTCACATGTATGCGCCTGTCTTTCTTTCTTTAAATATATTTATTAATTTTAAACAAATAAATGAAACATGAATACAGAGAGTCTGAGAGTACATAATTAATAGGTTAAAATACAAATACAAATAGATAATAATCCTTATATAATAACCTCCCAAACTCATAGTAATTCCGAAAAATGGAGTGAGTAAATAAAAAAAAAGCAGAATATGAAGAAACCTAACCAACATGGGCCATTGCATTATGTCAAATATACACAGTAGCGTCAATAACTCCGCACCTCAATCCAAATAATTAAGGATAATAAAAGTAAGGTTCAGGGGAAGTCAGTTTAGCTCATATGAAAATGTTGAATAAATGGTCTCCAAGTTTCTTCAAATTTAACTGGGGTCAAAATAACACTTCTAATTTTTTCTAAGCTCAAACAAGAAATAGTTTGAGAAAACCACTGAAATATAGCTGGAGAATTAATTTCCTTCCAGTTCAATAGGATAGATCATCTAGCCATTATTGTGACAAATGCAATCATCCGCCAGGCTGAGGGGGATAAACAACTATTATCCACCACTGGTAAACCGAAAATTGCAGTAATAGTTTGCCATTTGATACTCAGAACTGTTGATATAGGACCAAAAACATCTTCCCAATAATTTTGCAAGCAAGGGCAAGACCAAGACATGTGGGTCAATGAGGCAACTTCAGAATGACATCTGTCACAGGTTGGATTAACACAAGAATAAAATCGAGCAAGTTTATCCTTGGACATGTGAGCCCTATGTACAACCTTAAGTTGTATTAGGGCATATTTAGCACAAATAGAGGAAAAATTGACTAATTGAATAATGTTCTCCCACTGCTCAGTGGGCATAAGAAAATGAAGTTCTTTTTCTCATTCCTTCTTAATTTTTTCTGATACTTCTGACTGTATTTTCATGATCATATTATATATGGTGGCTACGAAATCCTTCTCACAAGGATTCAGAGCTAAAATAAGTGTTTAAGGTAAATTATATTTATTAGATAGCTGTTCAAAGGACAGAAAACTATTATTTAAATATGGCTCACGAAAACATGTTATACCTTTTATTTTCCATAATACAAAGGATTGATCCATAGAAGAGGGCCAAAAAATAAAGTTAGAGATAATAGTGCTTGATAGGACAAAATTATTCAAGCTAAAAAATTTACGACATTGGAACCATATTCGCAATGTATGTTTAACTATAGGATTCGTTATTTGTTTATTCAATTTAGATAAAGAAAACGGAAGTAAAAATCCTAAAATTGAAAACAATGAATAGTCTTGTACAGATTTGCATTCCAAATTTACCCATTGTGGGCAAGATGCTATATTCGATTGTTGTGTGCAAAATATTAAATATCGAATATTAACTGCCCAATAGTAATATCTTAGATTTTGCAAAGACAAACCACCCTCCTTCTTAGGCTTCTGTAAATATTTTTTGCGTAGTCTAGGATTTTTATTCTGCCACACATACGAGGATATTTTGGAGTCAATAACATCAGAAAAGATTTAGGAAAAAAATTGGTAATGGTTGGAATAAATATAAAACATTGGGTAATACTATCATCTTAATATCATTAATTCGACCAACCAATGACAAAGATAATGGGGGCCACCTACTAACAAGTTGCTTAATTTGGGCAATTAAAGGTAAAAAAAATAACTTTAAATGAATTCTAATGTTTCTTGGTAATTTTAATGCCTGTTATGAAGGATGAACAGTTTGGATGGGCAGAAGGGTGCAGTGTTACCCATGGCTCCCGCCCCCGGCAGAATCACAAACCGTTACTGTTGCTATGCTGCTCATGACAGAGTGAGCTGGAAAAGAAAACATGCAAGAACATCTGCTACAGATAAGAGAGTGGAGAGAGACTTGTTGATTCACCGTATTATGACTTCTGAGAGGGTTATTTATCTTGTACCATTCTGTTCATTAACATTCCTCAGTGGACAGGAGGGATAAAAGTCAGGGCTGGTGAGACACCCTTCGGACGCACCAGGAGACACACTAGTGGACACTGTTTGAGAGTTGGAACCGACGGGAAGGTGTGGGGCATCGGAGACTGAACCAGGAGCTCTGTCAGTTAAATTCACAGTGTTATCGCAGGGCCGGCAGGGACTTGTGTGTGTGTCCACTCATGCCATAGTGATGAGTTCACCACAGAAGAACGGTCTAACTGAATGACAGAGGGGTCATAAGTGAATGGCCACAACGATACGACGGATCAAGAACGCAAAGGATGGTTTGCCTGACTGTAGCTGGTACATCTCGCTCGCTCTCTCTCTCTCTACTCTCCAACGATTACAATGCAACAACCATATCTACCTCAGCACGTATGAACTTAAAAGATGAATAACGGTTTTTAATAAATCCAGTATGATCTTCAGGGATAATTCGAGGTAATATGTTTTCTAATCTAGTGGCCAAAACTTTGCTAAAAATCTTAGAGTCCCTATTCAGCAAGGATATGGGCTGATAGGGTACACGTTCAGTGGGGTCTTTATCTTTTTTAAGAATTAAGGAGATAGAGGCATCATAAAAAGATTGTGGGAATTTACATAAAATTAACACATTTTTAAAAATTTTACAAAGCCAAAACGGAAAGAGAAAACGGATTTTAAAAAATTCTGCAGTATAACCATCCGGACCAGGGGCTTTCCATGAATTCATTGAAAAATTCGCATCTTTTATTTAGATTTCTGTTATAGGTGTATCTAGAAATACATTATATTCTGTTGTTAATTTGGGGATATTCAATTTTCTTAAAAAATCATCCATTATAGAAGAATCCTCAACAAATTCTGATTGATATTAAGAATTGTAAAAATCTTGAAAGGCTTTATTTATCTCTTTATGATCAATCGACAATGTGCCATCTCGTTTACGAATCTTAGTAATTTGTCGTTTAACTGAAGCAGTTTTCAATTTATTAGCCAATAGTTTACCAGATTTATCTCCATGTACATAGAACTGGGTTCCAGATTTGATTAACTGATTTTCAATCGAAGAGGATAATAACAAACTGTGCTCCATCTGAAGTTCAACTCTTTCTATATAAAGTTCGTTGCTGGGGGTCACTGAATAAATCTTATCAATTGCTTTAATTTTATCAACTAATGTTGATATTTCAAAATTAGTTCGTTTCCTAACTCCAGCAGAGTACGAAATGATCTGTCCACGAATAAATGCTTTAAAAGTGTCCCATAAAGATCCACTAGGGATCTCTGCAGTAGAATCTGTTGAGAAACACAAATCAGTTTGTTGTTTAATAAAATTAAGAAATTCTGAGTCCTGCAATAAAGGTGTTGAACATCCAAGATTTAGCGTTAGAAGTTGAATCCATTCTCTTAACAGATAGCTTCAAAGGGGCATGGTCAGAAATGGTAATATAATCATATTTACAATCAATAACCGGTACGTAAACGAAGATCAATAAAGAAGTAGTCCATTCTTGAATAATTATGATAAACATGAGAAAAGTATGAAAATTCTTTGTCATTGGGGTGTAAAAAACGCCAAATTTCGGAAATTGCAGAATCAATCATAAAGGAATTAATAGGAAAGGCTGATTTATTCGGAAGAGCTTGGGTGTACTTAGATCTATCTAACGAAGGGTTTAAGCAGCAGTTAAAATCCCCACCCATCATCAGCATGTACTGATTCAAATTAGGAAAGGATGTAAATAGACACTTAAAAATTCAGGGCAGTCAGTGTTTGGAGCATAAACGTCAACTAAAGCAACTTTTTGATTAAAAAGTAAGCTAGTAATAAGCAAAAATCTACCTTGTGGGTCCGAAATTGTTTCATAGTGTATAAAGAAGGTTGAAGAATCTATAAAAATGGAAACGCCTCTTACTTTGGCTTGGGAATTCGAGTGATACAGTTTTTCCTTCCAAAACCTGAAAAAACCGTTCACGATCCATTTCCTCACATGGGTCTCTTGGCCAAAGACAATATTAGCATTCAGTCGGTGGAATACTTTGAATATTTTTTTCCGTTTGACGGATGATTTAAACAATTAGTATTCCAAGAAACAAAATAAATCATCTTATCCATATTGCCAATATTTATTACAATTAACACATAAGGTTAAAAAAAAAATGATCTTATGAATCCGGAAGAGGGAAGTAAGATCAAGGAGGAACCGGAAGTTCTGACATTGCAACCATTTTTGTAGTTCCGAGTCAGCCCATGAAATATAACTAAGCGTGAAGCAAGCAAAAAGAAAGATCCCCCTCCCTCCACCCTCAAAACCCCAGGGAAAAAAAAGCCAAAAAGTGGCAAGCAGGCAATCTAATACTAAATTCATCCCCATGTCTCAAGACGGCAACTCAAACACAAAAGTAAAAAAAAGACACAAACCACCCATATTTTAGGAAAGGGTTAGTATAACAAAGATTAAACTATAAAATTATAATTTTATATATATAAAAAGGATTTAAACAAAGGGAAAAATTTAAAACGTTAAAACCCATAAATGAATAATATTGTATTAGTGTTTTAAAAGAAAGTCCTTAAACTCATTCAGACACAACAAAACGTATGTGACGTATCCCAGCACTAAGGTCTTTGGGGAAAAGAAACGGCATCTTAGAAAAGTTTTTTATTATAAAAAAACCTTAATATTTAAACGTCAAAAGTATAAAAAGTGTACATAAACTTCAAAAAAAACCTAATGAGTTACTTTCAGAACTAACAGAATAATAATATTAAAGGAACGAACTCAGGATAAACCAAAAAAAACGCACCTTTACCGTTGGTAAGAAATACACTGTTAACCATCACGTAAAAAATCATCAAATTATAAAAGATCCAGATCTATATACTAGTTATTACATTAGCCAACCCGTAGTAAAAAAAAAAAGTACTATTCTTTAAGGAATCTTTGAGCATCCGCTGGAGATTTGAACAGCCGATAGGTCCCATCATTGAGGGTAACTCTCAGTTGTACAGGAAATAACAGCGCTTGCTTGTAGCCGTCCTGATGAATTTCCGACATAACCGATTTAAAAGCCATTCTTGCCCTTAAAACTTCGGAACTATAGTCTTCCAGAATACGAAATTTGAAATCATTAAAACTGATCATACCCTTTTTCCGGGCAGCCCGAATCAAACGTTCTTTGGTATGAGGGTAATGAATCCGGAGTATCCCTGGTCGTGGTTTCGTACCTGAAGCTGGTTGAAAACGGGAAATGCGATGCGCACGGTCGATTATTGGAGGGGTATCCAGTACTTCTGAGCCGAACACATCCATTAAAAATTTGGAGAAAAATACAGTGAGATCACCGTTCGCAAAATTTTCCCGAAGCCCAATTATCCGGAGATTTTGTCTGCGAGAGCGGTTTTCAAGATCAGTGATTTTAGATTTATAACGATCCAGCAGTTGGGAAGTCGAAGCTGGCTGTTATTGCAGAGTTTCAATTTTGCGATCTTTCTGGCGAGCGGCATCTTCAAGAACTAAAATTCTTGCTTCTTGTTGTTGTGAATCCAGTGTAAGAGATTGAAGCTTTGCATCGACTGTCTTTAAAATTTCATCGAACGTAGAAGGCTTTGAGGTTAATTTATTCTCCAGTTTTTCAAGTCTCTCGTCCATAAGTTTAGCAATTGCTTCCAGAGTTAACGGTTCTCTCGTCTGTTTCGATTCCTTTTGTTTAGACATTTCAACGGGTTGAAAATGATTCAAACAGATGAAAAGGATTTTATAAGTTTGAACCCCTTTAGAATAGGTATAAACTGGTCAATTAGCGGGTGCTTGCAGGTAGAAAAAAGTAAAAGGATTGGAGCGAAGCCTAAAACTGTTTCACTCCATAAGCGCCATCTTGAGACTCCTCGAGAATCAGCTTCTCGTGTTGCATGTTAAAAACCTGAATAACTCAGTTTTCATGGAGTCCCGGCATTTTGGGGATGGGTTTGCTGGGCGTGCTGTGGAGCTTTGGCAATAGTATCGCTTCCCTGAAATATGAACCATATTCAGATTTAATTAGAAAGTGAATGTGGGTCATCTGTACATGATTTAATAAAATCAATTTGAAAAGGAATAAATCGTGTGCTTATTTATTAGTTTTCATAGAAGGTACTCAAATATTTAGGCGTTGATCTCTGACTCCTGTAAGGGCTAATTTCCGTAACAAGGCATATCGCGGGGTAACATCGAATATAATGTCTACAGGATCGGGAATAGAAGATCGCCTTCTATTGCTGAGGGGTGGCTGGTCAATTGAGGAGGTTCTGGTACAGCTGAGTGGCACTGCCGATCACGAAATAAGCTAAAATAACACAGGATCTTTTGAAAGGTTATGTAACGCCTTTCCAAAATTTGTATTCTTGTACAAATTATTGAGAAAGAATATTTTCTATTCTCAATATCTGCTGAAGTTTTTGGAGGCTGTTGTGCAGTATTCGAAATGTTTTTGCCCCTTTTATTCGCTGTTTCGGATGATACCGCTTGACAGATCGGAAAATCTGGAATAAGGATGTTATTGACCGTAGCTATCTGTTGCTTTATGGAGATCCAATGTCGGATGCAAATCGTCTGGTCTCTTTAACATTGAAATGACGCTTGTCCTAATTCAATACTGTGTTCCATCCGGCCCATTCCAAACATTCATACATTCTATTCCTACCTCGAGCTAATTCTTATCAGATACGAATGAGACACTTTCAGTTGCCAGCATCGGGATGTTTTAAATGATAATTTTTATTTTATTATCAAACTAAAAGCGCGGATCTTCAACAAAACGTTGCCTGTTGTAAGACGTGTGCGAGCTGGAACTGAGTTCTACTCATGGGAGAAAGCCTTAGGTGATCTGACATTTCTCTTGATCAATTTCCGGATAAGCGTCCAAGGAGACAGTATCAACGTTTTCAACTCAGCCCTGAAGTTAGTTTGTGTCGCTGCATAAATACACGTGTTTGTACAAGAACTCATGTTCGCGAGCAGAGTCCCGGTTTGAGCAGCGATATATCGGGCAGAGTAATAGTCGCGATCAAAATACATGTTTAGGCTGGCGAAAAAATTGGTCACTGCCGACGGCAGCCAAAATAGTATAAAGCTGCCCGATATACAGAACAGTAATATGATGCCCTTTTTCCTGTTCTCCATTTCCGGGTCACGTTCAATCTTACTCTTATGGGTTCGGAAGCCACGCCGGGATTTGCTGGTCACGAAGATATGCCTGGCAGTCATCCCATTACATAGAAGTATTAAACCAAATGCGCACAGCAGGTTTTGAAAGGTTTTGAATCTGCTGAGCGCGACGAACATTGGAGAGTTGAAGATGTCCAATTTCGGGCGGACACCCCACGAAATATTTCCAATTATTCGTTGAGGCTGAAATGCAAACAAGAGGGGTATATTCTCCAAACAAAGCCCCGCCAGTATTACTGCTGCCAGGATTCTGGCTGTCTTCACTCTGCAGTATTTTGTTTTAAACTTTTGACAACATATGGCAACATATCGATCACAGGTGAAGACCACCGTGTACCACCGTGATAGTTCCAGAGTGACCGCCAGCACGTAGATCGTGGCTTTAAGGACTTCCGTATAATGCAGAAATGAACTGGACAGACGGAATATTAAAATCTCATAGACAAGGACATTGATGAGAATGACCGATAGATCTGACACAGCCATCATCGTCATGTAGGCAGAGATGCATTTGGAAAGACCGCATTTTCCCCGGGACAGAATAATAATTGTTAACAAATTAGCTGCAACAGAAAGAAACACCAGCAGATAAAGACATCACTGAAGGAGGAAAAGAGGGGAATCTTACAACTTATTTCTGAAATACGTTCGGATGTATTTCTGTTTAGTCAGGTGGTCTGAGAGTGAGCATTGGCACTTCGCAGTGTGATCTTCACCAGCTGGAAACGGGCTGAGAAACAGCCCGTGTAATGTACTGGGAGCCTGGGTAATGTGCCGCCCTGCAGGAGGGTAAACCAGGTTACCATTGTATGGTGAATGGTAGGCTGTGAGGTGATCCGCATAAAAGAAACGGAGCTGTAAATACAGATCCATCATTCATTTAAAGTAAAACACTGGGTAAACCGGGCGGCACAGAGATCATTTTGCACATCGGCCATCACAAATCAGGACTCTGAGCACTGGGGCTGAGTTATTGAGTTGAAGTTGTACAATACGTAATTGAAACCGAATTCGTAGTATTGTTTACAATTCTACTCACCTTCGTATGGAAGTTATATCGGGAATTATATCAAAATTCGCAACAGACTTTACCTCCTGAGAGAAACACTACTGCTATTTCAGCGATGGCGTCCCTCCGTTCCCTTTGCACCGGACGTGAGGAGACGCCCACCTGTGTCCAGAGGAAAGTCTCCTCACCGGCCGTGTGGACACGGAACGATACAGCGACTATTGAGCATCTTGTATAATGGACACATTGCGGCGCATCTTCGGATCATACTTCATAAAAAATAACAGCGTCTTGCAGAAGGCCAATAGCTGTTAGACACTGTATTAATACGACTTACCGGGTAAACCAAACACCGCTAGAACAGGGTAACAAACGTCTTTCACCTGTAGGATCGCCGGTCGATTCATGTTCGATTCCTTGAATTATCTCCCGTTGTGCAGTTCACATCAGCGTGTGACTCGGACCACGATACCCTGCTAATTTATAGGGAACACGAATTCTCCGTCACGGTTAAACGGGTTGTGCAATGAATGACGTTACTTACAGCCGATGAAAAAACAAGGGTTGATGTTCCGCTCCTGTTCCCCAGCTGATGGACTGAGCAGCTGGATCATGAAGCTCCTTCATTCACATTCCACAACAGAGCACCCCCCCCCCGAGGGAGTGATGTCAGCGCTCCCCTAGCCCGCGGAGAGCATCGTTCCAGGAGGGTCCTTTCGTTGTCCCACAGTAACTCAATGAATAGGTCCCGCTCCGTTTCGTAACTGCACTTGTTACACAGCGTTCTGCTGATTCCCACTGACTATAACATTACTGATGCTGCGCTTCACTTTACTTTTCACATAATAATTCTTCAATAACTTTTCCCATCATGGGTCCAGTCTAATATCAACCCGTTAGTCTCTGTCTAACCTTACAGGCTGTGATTCCTTCCTGAATGTGACGTCATTGAAACCAAACAATTGATGCAGCATCCCGGCAATGGGGTAGTGACGCGACTCTAACGTCACTGATGATATATTCTGTTATAGCTGGTGGAGAGTCACTGTTATATATGATATGGTTACTCCAAACAAGCAGATATAAATCACCTCCAACAGCACTGAAAATGCTGATATTTAAGCGTTTAGAGCCGCCTGTGCCTCCACATTACTTCGGTGTGGGGACCGAAGCCGCTTATTCCCATGAAACTTCTCAGACTCCGCCGGAGAGATTACAAAGCTGCACCTTCATTGGGCAATCGACATTACCAATGAAATACAAGAGGTTGCCAGGGCGATTTTGCTTCCGTTGGCAGAGATTAGTATGACCCGAGTATTCGCTACGATATTCAGAGTTTAAAAAGCCATGTGGAAGATTGTCTTACACCTTTCATCTACAAAGTATATGGGTGATAAGGAACTTCCTACATCATGCACTGTTGGAGGTAGTGAGACACTGAATGCTGTTTTTTTGTTATGATCTCATACATTATTATATACAAAGTTACCGGCTCAGTGCAGGGACCGGGGATTAATGTGCTTGAGCGGAGCGATGTCGGCGCCTCAGAAGGAGTCAGACTACAAGTTTGAGCGGTGATGCACATTGAACACTATCAGTGATCCCCACTCCTGAGAAGTACATTTTGTAAATTAGATAAATTCGCGCAGTGTGGTGATGAACCACAGAGTGTATGTGCGCTGGCGGGTATGTAATACGAAACGAGAGTACGCCAGCAACCAGGCAGATCGGCCACTGTTCGTGAGATAATTTCGACAGGTCATCAATGTACACACGTGTATGTCGGAGTACATCGGAATTAGGTCGATGATGTATGATATTCTGTCTGCCTTCGGAGCTGAGGTAAGTCAAATGTCAGGTCCATCTCACTGGCGGGGTTATTTACATTAAGCAATTCTCTACAAACACATCGTGTAAATCAGCACGATCGCCAATTTGAGCATCAGCCACCCTCAATGTGCTTCATCATTCCAATAGATTCAAAGTCTGTTGCAACTGCGAAGACATCAAATTTCAGGAAGTATCGGCGTTACAGGGAAGATACCAGCATGCATTGTGGACTGGCTGACGGACAGGAGGCAGCAGTGGCTGGCTGCCAGTGATTAGTGGTGTTCCTCAGAGGTCAGTATTGGAAACGCTACTTTTCCAACTTCTGTCAATGATTTGGATAATGGAATTGATGGCTTTGTGGCAAGATTTTCAGATGATACAATGATAGCAGGAGGAGTAGGTACTGCCAGGGAAGCAATGCGATTACAGCAGAATTTAGACAAATTGCAAGAGTGGGCAAAAATGTGGCTGCTGGAATACAGTGTGGAGAAAAGAATGGTAATCATTTTTGTAAAAGGAACAATAGTGTGGACTGTTATCAAAATGGATAAAAATTCAAACTTCAGGATGCAGATGAACGTAGAAGTCCCCATGCAAGACTTGCAGAAGGTTAAGCTACAGGCTGAGTTTGTGGTAAAGAAGGGAAATGCAATGCCAGCATTTACTTCAGGTGGAACATGATAAAAAAGCAAGGAGATAATGCTGAGCCTTTATGAGTCAGTTGTCAGGCCGCACAGAGTGACGTCATCAGCTATGAGCCCCAGATCTCAGAAAGGATCCGTTGTTATTGGAGAGAGTCAAGAGAACATTCACGAGAATGATCCCTGGAAGGACTGGGTTGGCATATGCAGAGCGTTCGGCAGTTTGGGTCTGTATTCACTGGAATTTAGAAGCATACACGGGGATCTCACTGAAACCTAACGAATTTTGAAAGGACGAGATAGGGTGGATGTGGAGGGGATGTTTCCTATAGTGGGGGCACCCAGACGAGGACATATCCTCAAAATTGATGGATCACCTTTTGGAACAGAAGCAAATGGGATTTTCTTTAACTAGGGAGTAGCGCGTCTGTGAGAGCTCTGCCACAGACTGAGGTGGAAGCCAAGTCCGTGGGTGTATTTAAGGAGGAAGTTCATCGTTCCCTAATGTGAACAGGGCATCGAAGGATGTGGTGAGAAGGCAGGTTTATAGAGTTGTGTGGGATCCGGGGTCAGCCACGATGAAATGGCGAAGCAGACACGATGGGCTGAAGGGCCTAATTATGCTGATGGTCTTATGGTCTAAAGATCGCGTCAGAGTGAATTATCGAAATTGTTCAACACTCAAGTTCAATATAAAGCTGAAGTTCAGATATACTCGTATTGTTCTGTACGCATGTATGCAGCTAAACGAAACAGGGACCAAGGTGCAAATCACAGAACATATATCACGTACAGCACGTAAAATAATATTAACGCAATAATACAATATTAACAGGTAGAATATGCTGTAGTTATGAAAGTTGACATAAAGTGCATATACGACATGTAGTTTGCTACGGATAAACCCCTGCAGCAGCGGACAGAACAAACCAGGCCGACTCAGAGAAACGTTTCAGACTAAAGTAATTTATTTATACGCGATATCACGGAGAGTCTCTTTACCGAAGAGCCGTGCTTGGGGACTTTGTTTGTCTGGCAGACCCGCTTCATTATATAGACACAGAGTACGTGACCAAAAGCACTTAACAGGAACATTGCTTGACTTTGAACTTAGGGGTAAACAACGTGATTTTGATCTCAGAACTTGATTGCAACAAACGAGAGCTTTACGTAGATGCGGGGCCGCAGCATCTTTCTTGGAATGACTTCAGTGAATTCCAAGACCTGCAAGAAATTTAGATACATTTTAAGAGCATTCAAAAGCGATTAGGTTAACCCCTACATATCCAAAGAGTCTTAAATTCTTCCACAATTCCCTCGTTGTTGATGCTTTCAGATCAACACTCCTCATGAGGTATTTCCTCGTCTTCCTCACAGGTGGCTCAGATCCCTCCGGAAAGGGTATTTCGCTTAATGCGCATTTCCCTCATCATCTGGTGTATCATGGGCTCTTTTCATTAACTGGTCACAATACAATCACAATGCTCCAAATACACAGCACCCTAAAACACATATTATTACCACTATAACTATACCATGGGTAATCCAGCTTGCCCAGTCAGAAAACCATCCCTCTATTATTTCCCACCATTTCGTTTCTGAAACAAAATAATTAAACTGTTTCCCGATCTTCCTAATCTCCTTAATCTTTCCCCTGATGTGTTGACTGAGGTCAGTTATGTTTTCTGAGGCATCGGGAATAAAAGTACAACATTCCTGCCCTACCGCGGCGCTTGTCCCGCCTTTTTCGGCTCAGGCCAAGTCCAGGGCATTTCTATTTTGCAAGGCTACCACTCTAAGGGCAACTACCTCTCTTGTTAGGTCTTTCAGTTGCGTCTGCAGGTCAGTGAGGGGCATCGGCCAATTTCTCTACAACGGTTGCCATATTAATAATTACTCGCGAATTTCGGGCCACACCGTATGAGGGAAATGCTATCAACCAAAGCCTTTCACTTACACTTATCCCTCGCTTACTTCGCCTTCAAAAAAGGATTTTGCGATATATCTTCCATAGGATGCATGGAGGGCAGTATATAGACCAGATTACTGCAGCCCGTCCAAATTCCTGCGGACACATTCCCACTTCCGCCTGACGGCCCTGGGTGCCAAGGATAAGCTCTTTCCCCACATCCCCAGTAAGTCGCAATAGGAGTGTGCCGAGCAGGACCCATCCTCCGTTCGGTACAAGAACTATTACCCAAAAATGTCCCATTTTCCCCGCCGTATTACAATGTCAAATCCCATTTACAGTTTTCTGTGCATTTACTAACTCGAAGGAGGACATCCCTTTTCCCTCCGTCGGGGTAAGGAGGTACCATCAACTGAAACAGGTACATCCACAATCCCCTTCACTGTCATCACTGCCAATCTCTCGTTCTAAAGCTGGAACAGGATGTGGTAAATAGGTTCACACGTTGCACAGAGAGCATTTCGTTTCCGCTCATGGGTACCCCTTCCCGGGACATTCACTGGGCGACATGCGGATGTATCTGAACACACACCCATAAAAACATCTGGCTTGTCAGCTTCATGCTTTCTTGTATTTTTACACACACCCAACAGAGTCCAACTCTTCACCGCAAAGACTGGCATAAGTGTGACATAAAAACAAAGATGTATTTCCGGACAAGGCCACACTGACTCCCCGCATTATCAGTCCCCATAAAAACATCTGACTAGTCAGCTTCAAGCTTTCTTGTCTTCCAACTCCTGGTGCGGTTTGCACCTCGTTGCATAAATCCATTCTCCTTTTCCTTCAATCTTCACCGCGGTACGGGTCCGCTTTTTCTGGCGGACCGAGGGTAGGTGTTCAGCGAAAGCAGGTTCTCCCAGTGGCCACACATTTTAATTCCACGTCCCATTCCCATTCTGATATGTCTATCCGTGGCCTGCTCTGCTGTCAAGATGAATCCACACTCAGGTTGGAGGAATAACACCTTATATACCGGTTCGGTAGCCTCCAACCAGATGGTACGAACATTGACTTCTCTAACTTCTGTTAATGCCACTCCTCCCCTTCTTACCCCATCCCTGACATATTTAGCTGTTGTTGTTGTTTTTTTTTCTCTCTCTCTTTGCCCATCACTCTGCCTGTTTTCCATCTGCCTCTGGTGCTTCCACTCCCCCCCCCCCACTTTCTTACTCAGGAGGCCTCCCGTCCCTTGATCCTTTCCCTTCTTCAGCACTGTATCACTTTTGCTAATCACCTTTCCAGCTCGTAGCTTCATCCCAGCCCTTCCGGTCTTCTCTTATCATTTCGCATTTCCCCCTCCCCCCACTACTTTCAAATCTCAGTATCTTTCCTTTCAGTTAGTCCTGACGAAGGGTCTCTGCCCGAGACATCGACAGTGCCTCTCCCTATAGATGCTCCTTGGCCTGCTGTGTTCCACCAGCATCTTGTGTGTGACTGTCAATATACTACCCATCTGTTCCGTAACATCCAAAGGCGAGGTGTTATTTTCCAACTGGACTCCACTGATACCCCAGGATACATTTTCACTGATCACTTTTCAGTGGCATATATTTCAAACATTTCACTTCCACCGTGGGGATCCCGGAGTAAAGCATCACTGGTAATTACGTTGCCAAAATGCTAAACAATATAATTGTGGCTGGTTTGATCAGAATGTCCGGCCGTAAGACTTTAATAAAGTGATAAAGTTAAGAGTGTAACTGGAGAAAGATCGGGAGTTATTTCGGAGTAACTCTACACGGGCTGCGCGTTGAATCAGGGGCGGAGCGTATTCCGAGATAAGTATTTATTCCTGACGTTGACGTTACGGATGAACCTCCACGGCCAGTTACTGACCCTTATGCAGGCGCGGGATATTTCGCCCACGTTTTAATTTTACATGGAATCACAACCACTTCAATATATTGAAATGGACCTTGATCCCAACTCTGTACCGATATGAGATCTCCCACCATCACCTCGTCTCAAAACTAAAAAGTGCCCAGTTTTCCTGTTCTACATTAAAGTCATTATATAGGAAGATTTTTACCATACTTTTCGACATTCCCGCAGAACTACGATGTCAGAGTTGTGATCAATTCTTCCTCCTTGGACCTTTAACAGGAATGGAATGAGCGATACCAATGGTAAGATATTTGACTTCTGTCTGCGCTGCAATATCACCGGAAGATCACAGATTCCAGTCTTGAAAGTTTTAGGTCTTGATGTTACCAACTGTTTCCACAGTTGTAACTGTACTGAGCACAAATATTTGCGCGTCTGACGTGTGGTTGCTGTGGTGCTGCTCGCGACAGAGAAAACAAAGAGAAGCAGAGAGACTGAATGCATGTGAGATAAAGAAATAGAGAGAGATGGGGAGAGGCAGACTGAAAACGTGGAACCCAGAATACTGTGGTGGAGAATTTGAACGGAGAGTCTGTATGGTGAGACGAGGAAGGAATGGAATACAGGGGTGTGGAAAACGAAAGCGATTTGCTATTTTAAAGTAGGTTTGAAATTTTTCAGCACAAAGTTATTTCTGATGTTGCTCTGGATGGGAACATTTGAGGTGTGAGCTTCGTTGAAACCACAATGCATCCTCATGCGGCAATACATGACAATAAGGTTGAAGGCTGATTCTCCCGTTACGCAGTGTACGTTATCCACGAACCTCCTTAGGTTTAAATCCCTTTATGGTCTCCTGTAAATTAAATATAATTTCTATTAATTCTTCTTGCTTTAATTTACCTTTGCCAGGTTTGAAATACAATGCGCTACTGCAAGAAAAGAGAATGTTCATTATTTTTACAGCTGGATGCACATGACAGTAAACTTGAACACAAACTGAAAATTTGAGTCTCAAGTTCATTTGAAGCACTGAAGCCCAAACAATGTTTCTGCCCAGGATTGAACTGGGGACCTTTCGCGTGTAAAGCGAACGTGATAACCACTACACCACAGAAACCGTGCAAAGCGCTCAATGCTTTGCGTTCTTGAGCAATGACCCGAGACATCGCCTCCCCACCCTGCTCTGAAGTACAGCAATAAGTACAAAACATTGCCCACTGTTACTTTCCGTTCTCAGTAACACGTATTATTAGTTTAGGAACTTATTCCCTGGAGTATGGGTATAGGTAGAGTGTTACAGGGATGTGGCAGTGGAACGAACCCAAGTGCTGAACACGGGCGTGGAATGGGTGGCAAGGGAGTCATTACCTGGAGTCTTGGTTTTCGTAGAGGATTCAGGAAAGATGCTGGATTTGTAACTGATCGTCCTAAGAACCATGGCACGAGATTACTCGTACACGAGTCGACCAGCGAGCTGGCAGCTCCTAGTTATGGTCACAGGATATTTACACTGCATTTGCTGATGGAAAGCAGGTGTTGGTATTTAGTGGAAAATGGGAATGATTGGGAAATAAACGACGTGATTGAGGCCCAATTCCGGAGGAAGATAACCAGGAACTAGAAGTGATCATGGCAGTAATCCCCCGCCACACAATGGGAGGCTCCGTGCGATCCTCCAGGCCTGTCTGAATTGTCCCGATGAAAGTCCTGGATGAGGGAACGGTCTAAACTGAAGGAGCGGGGGACCCAGGAAAGCTCTTCTGGACCCTTCCCAGTCCACTAGGTATTGGAGATACCTGCCCCTACGGCGTACATCCAGTAGTCTTCGGACGGTGTATGCCGGATGGTTGTCGATGATACGGGCAGGTGGGGGAGTCCCAGGTGGGGGACACAAGGGGCTGACGGAAACTGGCTTTATCTGAGACACTTGAAAAGTTGGGTGGATGCGCATGGACCTTGGCAATAGTAGGCGGACCGCTGTGGGATTGATAATCCTGTCAACCTTGGATGGTTCCAGGAAGCGGGGGCCGAGTTTCCTATGTTCGTTTTTGAGCAGGATGTCCTTGGAGGAAAGCCACAACATCTGCCCAGGTTGGTACCTCCGGCGCCGGAGTCCGGTCTCGGTCGGCTGTCTTCTTATTTTGATTTGTTGATCTGAGTAGGGCCGCGCGAGTTTCCTCCCAAAACTTACGGCACCGATCAATATGGTCCCGAATCGACGGTACCGCAATCTCTCCTTCTTGCGCAGGGAACATCGGGGCTTGGTACCCAAGGGAGTACTCGAACGGAGAGCGCACAATGGCAGAGCTCACCAGAGAGTTGGGGGCGTACTCAACCCACGGGAGGTGGTCGCTCCAGGTCTTGGTTGACCCGTTCCGTCTGCCCGTTCGACTGGGGGTGAAAGCCGGATGACAGGCTGGCTGATGCACCTGAGGCCTGACAGAAGGCTCTCCATACCTGTGAGACGTACTGGGGATCTAGATCGGAGACTATGTCCGCGGGGATTACATGGAGGCGGAAGACCTGGCGGATGAGAAGACCTGCGGTTTCTTGAGGGGAAGTGAGTTTAGGGAGGGCCACAATGTACACCGCCTTAGAAAATCGGTCTACCACGGTGTGGACACTGCTGGTTCCGCGGGAAGGGGTAGACCAGTGACGAGGTCTGGGGCGATGTGTGAGTAGGGACACCAGGTACAGTTAGAGGACGAAGAAGACCCGCAGGTGGTCGATGAGAGAACTTTCCCCGGGCACAGACGGAACAAGCCGAGACATAAGAACGGGTGTTCCCCTCCGTGGACGGCCCCCAAAAGTGCTTCCTCAGGAGAGCCAGGGTCCGATCACTCCCGGGGTGTCAGGTGAACCGGGATGTGTGCCCCCATTGGAGAACCTGAGGCCCGATGGAGACCGTCACGTACAGGCGATCGCCGGGTCCGTTACCAGGGTCCGATCACTCCCGGTGTGGCAGGTGAACCGGGATGTCTGCCCGCATTGGAGAAACTGAGACCTGACGGAGACGGGCACGTACAGGCGATCGCCGGGTCCGTTACCAGGGTCCGATCACTCCCGGTGTGGCAGGTGAACCGGGATGTGTGCCCGCATTGGAGAACCTGAGAACTGACGGAGACAGGCACGTACAGGCGATCGCCGGGTCCGTTACCAGGGTCCGATCACTCCCGGGGTGTCAGGTGAACCGGGTGTGTGCCCGCATTGGAGAACCTGAGGCCTGACGGAGACGGGCACGTACAGGCGATCGCCGGGTCCGTTACCAGGGTCCGATCACTCCCGGTGTGGCAGGTGAACCGGGATGTGTGCCCGCATTGGAGAACCTGAGGCCTGACGGAGACCGGCACGTACAGGCGATCGCCGGGTCCGTTACCAGGGTCCGATCACTCCCAGGGTGGCAGGTGAACCGGGTGTGTGCCCCCATTGGAGAACCTGAGACCTGACGGAGACAGGCACGTACAGGCGATCGCCGGGTCCGTTACCAGGGTCCGATCACTCCCGGGGTGCCAGGTGAACCGGGATGTGTGCCCCCATTGGAGAACCTGAGACCTGACGGAGACAGGCACGTACAGGCGATCGCCGGGTCCATTGCCAGGGTCCGATCACTCCCGGGGTGTCAGGTGAACCGGGATGTGTGCCCCCATTGGAGAACCTGAGGCCCGATGGAGACCGTCACGTACAGGCGATCGCCGGGTCCGTTACCAGGGTCCGATCACTCCCGGGGTGTCAGGTGAACCGGGATGTGTGCCCCCATTGGAGAACCTGAGGCCCGATGGAGACCGTCACGTACAGGCGATCGCCGGGTCCGTTACCAGGGTCCGATCACTCCCGGTGTGGCAGGTGAACCGGGATGTCTGCCCGCATTGGAGAAACTGAGACCTGACGGAGACGGGCACGTACAGGCGATCGCCGGGTCCGTTACCAGGGTCCGATCACTCCCGGTGTGGCAGGTGAACCGGGATGTGTGCCCGCATTGGAGAACCTGAGAACTGACGGAGACAGGCACGTACAGGCGATCGCCGGGTCCGTTACCAGGGTCCGATCACTCCCGGGGTGTCAGGTGAACCGGGTGTGTGCCCGCATTGGAGAACCTGAGGCCTGACGGAGACGGGCACGTACAGGCGATCGCCGGGTCCGTTACCAGGGTCCGATCACTCCCGGTGTGGCAGGTGAACCGGGATGTGTGCCCGCATTGGAGAACCTGAGGCCTGACGGAGACCGGCACGTACAGGCGATCGCCGGGTCCGTTACCAGGGTCCGATCACTCCCAGGGTGGCAGGTGAACCGGGTGTGTGCCCCCATTGGAGAACCTGAGACCTGACGGAGACAGGCACGTACAGGCGATCGCCGGGTCCGTTACCAGGGTCCGATCACTCCCGGGGTGCCAGGTGAACCGGGATGTGTGCCCCCATTGGAGAACCTGAGACCTGACGGAGACAGGCACGTACAGGCGATCGCCGGGTCCATTGCCAGGGTCCGATCACTCCCGGGGTGGCAGGTGAACCGGGATGTGTGCCCCCATTGGAGAACCTGAGGCCTGACGGAGACGGGCACGTACGGGCGATCGCCGGGTCCGTTACCAGGGTCCGATCACTCCCGGGGTGGCAGGTGAACCGGGATGTGTGCCCCCATTGGAGAACCTGAGACCTGACGGAGACGGGCACGTACAGGCGATCGCCGGGTCCGTTACCAGGGTCCGATCACTCCCGGTGTGGCAGGTGAACCGGGATGTGTGCCCGCATTGGAGAACCTGAGAACTGACGGAGACAGGCACGTACAGGCGATCGCCGGGTCCGTTACCAGGGTCCGATCACTCCCGGGGTGTCAGGTGAACCGGGTGTGTGCCCGCATTGGAGAACCTGAGGCCTGACGGAGACGGGCACGTACAGGCGATCGCCGGGTCCGTTACCAGGGTCCGATCACTCCCGGTGTGGCAGGTGAACCGGGATGTGTGCCCGCATTGGAGAACCTGAGGCCTGACGGAGACCGGCACGTACAGGCGATCGCCGGGTCCGTTACCAGGGTCCGATCACTCCCAGGGTGGCAGGTGAACCGGGTGTGTGCCCCCATTGGAGAACCTGAGACCTGACGGAGACAGGCACGTACAGGCGATCGCCGGGTCCGTTACCAGGGTCCGATCACTCCCGGGGTGCCAGGTGAACCGGGATGTGTGCCCCCATTGGAGAACCTGAGACCTGACGGAGACAGGCACGTACAGGCGATCGCCGGGTCCATTGCCAGGGTCCGATCACTCCCGGGGTGGCAGGTGAACCGGGATGTGTGCCCCCATTGGAGAACCTGAGGCCTGACGGAGACGGGCACGTACGGGCGATCGCCGGGTCCGTTACCAGGGTCCGATCACTCCCGGGGTGGCAGGTGAACCGGGATGTGTGCCCCCATTGGAGAACCTGAGGCCTGACGGAGACAGGCACGTACAGGCGATCGCCGGGTCCGTTACCAGGGTCCGATCACTCCCGGGGTGTCAGGTGAACCGGGATGTGTGACCCCATTGGAGAACCTGAGACCTGACGGAGACGGGGACGTACAGGTGATCGCCGGGTCCGTTACCCGGGTCCGATCACTCCCGGTGTGGCAGGTGAACCGGGATGTGTGCCCGCATTGGAGAACCTGAGGCCTGACGGAGACCGGCACGTACAGGCGATCGCCGGGTCCGTTACCAGGGTCCGATCACTCCCAGGGTGGCAGGTGAACCGGGTGTGTGCCCCCATTGGAGAACCTGAGACCTGACGGAGACAGGCACGTACAGGCGATCGCCGGGTCCGTTACCAGGGTCCGATCACTCCCGGGGTGCCAGGTGAACCGGGATGTGTGCCCCCATTGGAGAACCTGAGACCTGACGGAGACAGGCACGTACAGGCGATCGCCGGGTCCATTGCCAGGGTCCGATCACTCCCGGGGTGGCAGGTGAACCGGGATGTGTGCCCCCATTGGAGAACCTGAGGCCTGACGGAGACGGGCACGTACGGGCGATCGCCGGGTCCGTTACCAGGGTCCAATCACTCCCGGGGTGGCAGGTGAACCGGGATGTGTGCCCCCATTGGAGAACCTGAGGCCTGACGGAGACAGGCACGTACAGGCGATCGCCGGGTCCGTTACCAGGGTCCGATCACTCCCGGGGTGTCAGGTGAACCGGGATGTGTGACCCCATTGGAGAACCTGAGACCTGACGGAGACAGGCACGTACGGGCGATCGCCGGGTCCGTTACCAGGGTCCGATCACTCCCAGGGTGCCAGGTGAACCGGGATGTGTGCCCGCATTGGAGAACCTGAGACCTGACGGAGACGGGCACGTACAGGCGATCGCCGGGTCCGTTACCAGGGTCCGATCACTCCCGGGGTGTCAGGTGAACCGGGTGTGTGACCCCATTGGAGAACCTGAGACCTGACGGAGACGGGCACGTACGGGCGATCGCCGGGTCCGTTACCAGGGTCCGATCACTCCCAGGGTGGCAGGTGAACCGGGATGTGTGCCCGCATTGGAGAACCTGAGACCTGACGGAGACTGGCACGTACAGGCGATCGCCGGGTCCGTTACCAGGGTCCGATCACTCCCGGGGTGGCAGGTGAACCAGGATGTGTGCCCGCATTGGAGAACCTGAGACCTGACGGAGACAGGCACGTACGGGCGATCGCCGGGTCCATTGCCAGGGGCGGATTCGTCCCGCTGGGCTTCCTTTACCTTAGCCTGGATCTCCCAAGTGAGGGTGGCCACACTCAGGATGGTGGGAGGATCGTCTCGGGAATGGAGGTGATATCCGTGGAGTCATGCTGGCGGGAAAGCGCGACCGACTTCCCGTCCTTGGATCCTGGAAGGTACATGAGGGTAAACTTGATCCGTCCAAAAAACAATGGCCAACGGGCCTGGCGGGATTTCAATCGTTTGGCGGTCTGATTATGCCCCAGGGTCTTATGATCAGACACACTCGCAGAATAAAGAACTCAGGGACCATAACTGTCTTCGAACCCGTCACTCGCAGAAATAAAAACAGGGACGATAATAGTCCTCGACCCTGTTACTGGCAGAAAAGAACGGCGACCCAAGTCTGGAGCGGGCCAGGTGGATTGGAAAGGGGGCACTAGCATGGCTGAGAGAAAATCCACAATGGTTGGTGTTTTACGGGTTAATGGGAAAGGTGCATCCTAAATAAGAATAAATATTGGAAAGGGCGGATGAGGCAACCATGGCTGATACCAGAAAGTAAAGACAGCATAAAAGCAAAAGTGAGGGTTTATAATGTAGCAAGCATTAGAGGGAAGCCGGAGGTTTGGGACGCTTTCAAAACTGGCCAATACTGGAGAAAATACCTCTGTTCAGACATATGAATATTAAAAGGGATGCGAGAATGGGTATCAGAAAGCTGGAAAATGACGCGGAAGAAGCAGTAATGGGGGGAAAAGAAAAGGGACGAACTGAATGAATATTTTGCGCCAGGCTGCTCTGTGGAAGACGCCAGCATAATGGCAGGCAGCGAGAAACATGTGTCAGAGGGCATCAGTGAGAGTGGATGTTATCACCTGGAGAAGGTGCCTGTGAAGCTGAAAGGACAAAAATTAGATGTCATCGGGACCAGTTGGACTACACCCCATGGTCCTGAAAGTGGTAACTGGAGAGATTCTGTAGGCACTCCTTCACGTATCATTATTTACATACAACAGCTCCATAGCAAAGAAAGCCCAGCAGCGTCTCTACTTTCTGCGAAGGCTGAGGAAAATCCATTTCCCACCCCGCATCCTCATCACATTCTACAGGGGTTGTATTGAGAGCTTCCTGAGCAGCTGCATCACTACCTGGTTCGGAAACTGAACCATTAATGATTGCAAGGCCCTGCAGCGGATAATGAAATCAGCTGAGAAGATTATCGGGGTCTCTCTTCCCGCCATTACGGACATTTATACTACACGCTGCATCCACAAAGGAACCAGCATTATGAAGGACCACATGCACCGCTCCTACAAACTTTTCTCCCTCCTGCCGTTTGGGAAAAAGGTACCGGAGCATTCGGGCTCTCGCGACCAGACGATGTAACAGTTTCTTCCCCCCAAGCTATCGGACTCCTCAATACACAGAGCCTGGACTGACACCTTACTGCCCTATTGCCTTGTTTATTATTTATTGTAATGCCTGTACTGTTTTGTGTACTTCATGCTGTCCTGGGTAGGTCTGTAGTCTCGTGTAGTTCTATTCTGTGTTGCTTTTTACGTGGTTCACTCTAGTTTTTTGTACTGTGTTATGTAACACCATGGTCCTGAAAAAGTAGTCTCATTTTTACTATGTACTGTACCAGCAGTTATGGTCGAAATGAAAATAAAAGTGACTTGACTTGATATTCGAGAATAGATGCTGATGACTGGAGAATTATGACTGTCACTCCACTCTGAAAGAAGGAAGTTAGGCTGAAGAAAGGACAATAAAAGAAAGATAGCCTGACTTGAACGTGATAGATAACTCAAAAGATTCCAAGCAGTTTGAAGATCAAAGACAGTTGAGGAGAAAGGGAGGAGATTTGTCAAATAGATCATCGTGCGGTACGGTGATGCACTTTGGAAGAAAGGATTAAAACGTCTCTAAATGGAGAAGGTTTTCTGAAATCAGAGGTGCAAAGTGAACTTGTGCAATATTCCCTGAATGTTTACTTCCAGGCTTAGTCAGCGGTAAAGGAAGGCAAATGCAATTTTAAAATTCGGTTCAGGAGGGGTAGAATATATAACAACAATGTAATGTTGACATATGTCCGTCATTATAAACCTGATTCTGATCCCGACCTTTATCCCCAACAATGGAAATCTCCTTCAGTTACGATATTGACGGCAGTGTTATCGCTCCACATTCACGTTCTGATATAACTGTGTTGGAACAAATTCCAAAGCTGTCGAATTATACTATTTGTATTGGAATGATGAATCACCTTTTCCATTACCGAAAGTAAGTACAACCATGACTTCAGTTGTAGTGCTACAGTGGGTGCAATGAACATTAATGGAGCTGCGATGGCCGAGTGGTTAAGGCGTTGGACTTGAAATCCAATGGGGATTTTCCGCGCCATGTTCGAATCCTGTTTGCAGCGCTCAAACTGCAGCGCCATGGGAATAGAAACCTCACTGCCAATAAAAATTTAACATCCTGGCTGCTGTCTGTGTTCATTTGACAACTACGTACCAGCCGGCAGATTTATAGATTTTTACACTCATTGTGCAACTTTCATTTCTATTACGACTCTGACCAATCCCCCTCTGGGCAGCATAAACGCTTTGTAGTTTGCAGCTTTACCGACTTGTAAAACTAAAAGAATCAAATGCAGAGAACGGATATTTCAGCGTCAGTGTAAAGAAGTGGACTTCATCCTTTTACAGAAGTGGGCAGCACGGTCTCTGAACGTGAAAAGCTTTCGCCGGTTTCATATCCCTCATTGTACAGACTCCCCATTGCTCTTTTGTCCAGCGAGCGACCCCGCCTATTGCCATAGACAAATCGGTTCGCTGACCTTCCGTCAAAATCACCCTCGCCAATTGTCACTGAGCGGTGTAATTGTCCGATAACAACAAATCTCGTCAAATGACGTGCAACCTACCTAGCTCCCATTCGTGTATGCAGATGTCAATCCACCGTGTTATCCAGTTGGGGAAAGGGTTTCACCAAGTGTTGTTCCCTCCCACAGACTCTGACTGCTTCTGCATCCACAAAATCCCGTCAATACCGAGCAAAACTCAGTACAATGTCCCATTATATAACATTATTATCAATATGTTTCTGATCGAAGCTGGGGGCGCTGTCAGGGCGTTGAAATAAAGGCGGGCGACAGAAGTTTATCTCCTCTCACCTGGGGGGACGGTAGAAGATTTGGTGGAGGTGACCTGCCGACTTTTGACCGGCAACTGCTGTATGGCGGGGGGGGGGGGATTGAGAAAAAGTCTCGGCCAGCCTGATCTCATTGAATGCCAAGGCTGGCTGAAAAGAACTAGACACTTCCCTTCATTCTTTTGTCTGTCTGTTTAAAGAAAAGGAATAAACAGCCTTTCTTGGGCCTGGATGCTCTCCCGTGGATATAATAGTTCGCAATCTATGACATCAGTTTGCCTGAGGAATCATTTCCAAGCCTGAAACTGGCACAAGATTGATATCCATCTTTTGTTAATGACGCAGAATTGTACAATATATGCGTTGCGTACTGTCTGTCTTTTCGAGCCTGCAATGATGCTGCAAGTGTTTCATTGTACCTGTCCCTCACCGTCCCTGTGCACACGGCGATAAACCCGACTGGACCTGACAATACTCACTGCGATTTGAGCAGAGATGACCCCGTGCAGATGAGTCAAGATGATGTCGCAAACTGAGTGAGTAGGACCAGAGTCCAATATGGGAAATGTATGGTCACCCTCTTCTACAGACAGACAGCATCTCTGAGTGGATTGAGTTGCAGTGAGGAGTGAAGAAGATCAAACCTACATTGTATCGATTGCAAGTTATTGTCTGTAAGACCTCGCACAGTTATTTCGAGCTTTATTGAGACAGCACCTGCGCTATTTTTCACAATGTCATGTTCTGCTCATATATTTTGAGATTTTATGGTGCTGAATCAGGCGGATGAAGGTTAAGCATCGACAGGAATCGGGTTGTTGTGGAAGCAAGTTAATACACAAAATAATTTAAAATAAACACATTAAATTGCAGCAGGCAATATCTTAATTCCCTGATCGGGAATCGAACCCCACCGCGGCGGTGAGAACGCCGAATCCTAACCACTAAACCACCAGGAAAGCTGATAAGGTTCTGACTACATCAGTAGACAACTATCAAACCACCAAAATATGAAACAAAACCTATAGCTGAATAATAATGAATAAATGTGATAAATATTGTCACGAATCTACTGTTCAGCACTTTGCAGACCGCGTGTTCACCCAATGCTTCAGGTTAAGAAACACTCTGGGCTCTGAATGAATCAGTGGGAAACACTCGTTCTCCAGTGTCATTATAAAGATGGTAACATTACGATTCTCTTATAAGCCCTGGGTAATTTTTGTTTCTGTTCAGTACTCTGCCCTCCGATTCCCGCGACATTGTTGCCGATACATCTGGTGTCTGGTTCCTCACCCTCCGCCTGGGTGGAGGTAGGAGAAAGAAAACCAGACGTTCAGAATGCCCGAAATATGGTCTGTGGGTGGAATGGTAGGCTTTCCTGATCGTGCTCTAACCGTGGTCGAGTGTGCGGGAGCCGCTGGTACTGAGGATGATGTGCTGATGACAAATAAGACGAGAATTTCTTACATAAGCCTGATAGAAACCCCGCAATGATTTGAAAGTCCTCAGGATAGGCAGTTCCTTGTCTGCTGGTCGCGTCACTCAGTACATGGTTTGCTTGCTTAACATCTGCTCTGACGGTATGTGAAGTGCCGTCCGGATCAATGAGGAGAACCTCTCGGTAAGCAGCACCGACAGAACTCAATCATTGGATGTTGTGATTGGGGGAACAAGAGTGCGGCAAGACCGCTATGTACGGAGAGCATGACGAATTTATCATGAAACAACACCGCCGTTCCACCCCCCCCACCCCCCCAGCACCACAATACATCTTATCTTCTCCGAACAGTGGATCGAGAATCCTTCCGGCTGTTCCACCGAACTGAGCCATGTCTCCATGAAACAGAGAAGACAGCAGTCCCTCATTTCCCTCCGAAACTGCAATGTTGCGCTGACGTAATGCATCTTGTTTTCAAGTCATTGGCCTTTGGCTAAGAAGATGCCGGTAGAGGATGCTTCATAGCCCGGCGATTTAGTCTGGCTTGAAGTCTTCCGATCCGACCTCTTTTCCGGCAATGTTAATGGCTGACCTTCGCTGATCGCTGAAAGGTGCCGCACCTGCATTCCCGAGAGTCAAGTCCACCTGGTCCTTCAGCAGCTCGTTAAACTGCTGAGTAATTTAGACAGATCAACAGTACGTTTCTTAAAGGGAAATTAGGGGCTTCAGATTGCAGCGACAGTGGTTCAAAATAAATACATCCAGACATTTTGCGATCTGTCGGCAATACATCGCGTGTATTGCCAGTGCCATCGTGGATATTTGGATTTATAAACAACTCTCAAAGTCACTAAAACCTTATCAATAATGTAGACATCCCTCTCTTACTTTTGCCTACAAAATGCATCACCTCGCAGATCATGGTTAAATACGATCTGTCTTTGATCTGTACAGCAAATGGAAGAAAGATGTATAAATGCAGGTCGTTGAGTCTAACAGCGTTGGTGGAAGAGTTACAGGAGGGGATGCGGGTGTTGGGATCTGTCAGCATTTAGACAGGCAGAGGCTAATTTGAGGTAATCAGGTGGTTCCTAAGTTTGTAAATGGCATCAGTATCAGTGGTGTCTTGGACAATGAAGCGGATAGACCAACTTAGAAAGTGGTCAAGGATTGGCAGGTGGAATTTAATTTGAAAAAATGTAGCACTTTGTAAAGTTAAGGCAGGGCAGTTCTTGCATAGTTTCATGAGAATATTTCTTTGAGCACTCGATTATTATATTAGGATGGTTTGTGTAAGCTAAGAGATTTATCCTTGCTGCATAGGACGCCGAGGGATGACATTCACCACGGTTACAGATAGACGTCAATATGTTTGTTGTGATGTGTCTAGGGTGATAGTATAGTGGGTGATGTTTGTGGCTCTCACTTTCGGCGAAGAGAAAAGGAGAGCTGAACGTGTAATTCTCTCCCTGCCAGCGCATAACCTCTCCGACAGAAAGCCTCATATAGTGTCTACTCGCTGGCGACGCAGGCAAACTGAATTACTTTTGGACGCAGGCTGAACTACAAAGGGCAGGGAGGACGTCTGGCTCCTGTACACGTAGCTCACAGGACCACCGGTGCGTGGACGCGTCCTGGTGCTCGTGTACAGATCCCTATGGGCAGCATCGGGAGAGACGAACGCTATGGGATTAGCACGGACAGCAAATACGGAATGGAGCTCCTTACCGGCTGAACGTCACAGAGCGCCCTTGCGGCAATATCCCCTCACGCTTATCTGGTTTGAACTCCATTTGCCACTTCTCAGCCTAGTTTTGCATCTTATCAATGTCCCATTGTAACCTCTGACAGACCCCAACACTATCTACAGCACACCCAACCTTTGTGTCCTCATCAAATTTACTAACCCATCCCTCCACTTCCTCATCCAGGTCATTTATAAAAATCACAAAGACTTGGGGTCCCAGAACAGATCACTGAGGCACTCCACTGGTCACCGGCCTCCATACAGAATCTGACCCGTCTACTACCACACTTTGCCTTCAGTGGGCAAGCCAGTTCTGGATCCACAAAGCAATGCCCCTTTGGATCCAATGTCTCCTTACTTTCTCAATAAGCCGTGCACGGTGTACCTTATCAAAGGCCTTGCTGAAATCCATATACATTACATCTACTGCTCTACCTTCATCAATGTGTTTAGTCACATCCTCAAAAAAATCAATCAGGCTTGTAAGGCACGACCTGCCTTTGACCAAGCCATGCTGACTATTCCTAATGATATTATGCCTTTCCAAATGTCAATAAATACTGCCTCTTAGGATCTTTTCCATCAGCTTACCAACTACTGAATTAAGCCTCACTGGTCTACAATTTCCTGGGCTATTTCTACTCCCTTTCCTGAATAAGGGAAGAACATCTGGCAACCCTCCAATCCTCCGGAACCTCTCCTGTCCCCATTGATGATGCAATGGGACGGTATGATCCCGAGATTAAAGGGATTACGTGTGAGAAGCGTTTGATTAAATGTGGGTGCATATTATTGACAACTATAGAATATTGAAAGACTGCGAGAGTATGGATGTGGTGGGAATAATTCACATAGTGGAGGGAGTCTAGGACCAGACGGCACTGCCTCAGAATACAAGGGCGCCCCTTTAGAAGAAAGATAAAGATAAAATTCTGCTATCCAGGGAACTCATTGCTATGGACGGCAGTAAAGGCGGAACAATTGTTTTTTTTATATAGCAAAATTTTCTGATCAGTCAGTGTGTCACAGGCAGAAGGCGGGAAAATGGGGATTGAGGGAAATAATGAAGCAGCACAAGCAACATAAAAGGAGTCAATAGCCCCCCCCCCCAAAGTTTCAGCAAAAATCATCATCGCCCACCACCCACCATGTAAGCAATGGCAATGTCCGTAAAGATAGATGTGCTCAATGGTGGGAGAGCTTCACCGGACATGTACTGGGCCAAACACACCACAGTCTGTAGGAACTTACGTTCAATGACATTGATGTTCCCATACCGAGCCATGAGGCAGCCAGTCGATACACTCGGTATCACATTTACAGAAATGTGTCAAGTTTCCAGCTGTCCTGCCGATCTCCGCAAACTCCGACGAAACCAAAGGCGCCGCCGAGCTTCCTTCGCATTTGCACTTGTGATGGGTCCGGGGAAAACCCTCGGAATTAGGAACACCCGGGGATTTAAAGTTGCTCACCCTCACTGATCCTCCGATGAGGACTGGCTCTTGGACCTCTGGTTACTTCTCCCGTTGCTTCGCTTGCATTGAGTGGGACGTTCACGGGTGGGGTGGAAGCTGGAGGCGAAGTGGTTGACATTGTCGAGCTCAGTGTGAATGCAGGAAGCGGCAGCAATACATTGGTCGACGCAGTTGGGGTGAGTTACCAGGGAAAGTGTGGTACATTGGTTTGGTAGATTGATTTACTTAGGCAACGAAAAGGGAGACATATATGGGACACATGCGGGTGTCCATAACTACCCATTGAATTTGGAGTAAGCGGGAGGAGCAGAAAGAGAAACTGTTGAGGTGAGGACCGGTTCTGCCAGACGGAGGATGGTGATGATAGAGGGATGCTGGTTGGTTGTGTACTTTAGAAATGTGGAGTGTTTTAACGCCCTCTTGATGAGGGACTGGAAATCCATGGAGAAAATGCGACGGTCGGGGCCAGGGAGTCGAAAGTTTGTGAGTTGATCGAGAGCACAAAAAGCTTCGCGAATGTAGGTGGGAAGGGGCTGAATTATGGAGCATAGTTTGGACTGGAGCTGGAAGAACACAGGATAGTGGGGCAGGAACTGGCAGAGACAATGGGCCTAACCAGACATTTAGGCTTATGAATCAAGTAGAAGGTCGAAGGCGGACAGTTCAGGGCAATGGAAACACGAGTTATCCACAGTGAATGGAGGTTCTCCGGAGTTGATGATGTCACTGATAATGCCGGATGCAGTTCTCTGAAGATCCGGTGTCGGGATTCTTCGAGGTGTATGCATCATGATAGGTGTGAAAGTTCCCGCCTAGTCTCAGCCAGTTGGAGGTCAGTCCGCCACTCCAAAACAGCAGCACTTTGTCAGCAGGTTGGATGGTAACTTTGGGACCGGTGCTGAAAGATTAGAGGGCAGTAAATTCAGTGGGGGTAAGGTTCGAGAAGCAGTGAAGTTTCCTAATGTTGAGGCGGTTGATGTCTGCTCGGGAATTAGTGATGAAGACATCCCACAGCAGGCAGATAACCAGCGTGCTGTGTCCGAGAGGACGAGGGTTGGAACCAGAAGAAATCACCCTCAGTGCTGTGTGGTGAATTCTTGCCGATAAGATCTGCTCTGAGACGGAGCTGAATGTGAAATTAATTTTGCCTTCCCAGCAGCAGCTCCTCCTGAAGATCTGAGAAGCTCCAGCAAATTGTTTACGTGTCGGCAGAAATACTACACAGACTAGACACTTAAAATTATATGTTGCGTAGAACGAAGACGATGCATTACGTTTTCCCCGGGGGTGGAGTATTCCGATTAATCCCCACGCGGATAATCATACTGCAGGGAGTGAACAGAATCCGCCAGTTTGTCAAAACGACCGTGGCAGGACTCGAACCTGCAATCTTCTGATGACTTCCATCATTCAAGCACCGAAGTCAGACGCCTTATCCATTAGGCTACACGGCCGTATTCTGCGAGAAAGGCCAAGGGGAACAATGGCGAACACACTGACTGCTGCAAGGCGTTTCCACCTGTAAAATCATTTGCTGACCGAGCTAAAAGTACTCGCCTGCAGTGATTTCATTCCTAGATGAACATTCGACCAGTTGTTGTGTCAATATCTCTCCATGCATTCCTGCTTTGGGCTGTTCAATATTCTGTTTCTGTCACACAGAAAGGAATTGTCAAAGGCACACGTCACTGTCTTTGGCAGCGGCGGTATATTCTGGGATTGGAATCAGTGACAATGGTCCACCACATTCAATACATTGTTGATCGAGTGAACTCGATTTATTTTTAGGTATTTCAGACGTTGGTTTGTTATTCCAGAACCGTGTAGCCATGCACTTGTGTCGGGAAAGCGTTAGGATGTTTGGATCTGCACAGCCGGACGAGCCCTTCAGCGTGTCTGTAATGTGGTAGCTATCAGGTTATTGCATTTGCCCAGTACACAGAAAGACGTCATTCTCTAACTTGATGCCAAATTCCTATAATATCTGTTTACATGAAATCGAGCGATATAATGACAAAGCTACGGAAATTTCATTTAATTCATCTTAATTTATCTTATATTACAACTCAAAACACTCACAGGTTCTTCAAGTTACGGAGCACGGAATCGATCCTTTTGCGTTAGCACGTCCATGGCGTCTGTGTCTGCATTAGCTATTTCCCTGTTTTATGTGGTTGGCACAAATCTCTCTAAACTGTCCATGGCCTCAGGTTTAGCAGATCATTACCTGAACCTGCCACCACAGTTAGTTGCTCTGATTAGATTATCCAAGAGCAAGAATCAGTCTAGAGTCCACAGAATGGTGTGTGTGTGTGTGTGTGTGTGTGGGGGGGGGGGGGTGTTGGTAGAGAAATCAGAGCCTTTTCATAACAAAAGGCTACTTGTTTGACAGTAGTCTCAGGGTTAGCAGATCGTCAACTGAAGCTTTCGGTGTCCACGTTCAGTTGTTCTGATTAGATTATCCAAAAGCAAGAATCAGTTCAGAGTCCACAAAATGGTGTGGGGGTGGGGGGGCGGGTTAGAGATATCAGTCCCAACATAACAAATGGCGACTTGTTTGAGAATGGTCTCAGGTTTAGCAGATCTTCACCTGAAGCTTCCTGTGTCCACATTCTGTTTCTCTGATTAGATTATCCAAGAGTAGACAAACTCGCGGGGGAAACAGAGAGAACTGCTTTGTCTGCTTCCCCTGTCCTTGATCAGACAGTAGTTTCTTTTAGTCAGCAGGGTGTTTTATGAGCCCTTCCTTCTGCCACAGACAGTGTCTTTCTCGGGTTAGCTGTCGTTAAATGCTCCAGTGTGGATGGTGGAGGGTTTTGCTGAGCTGCCGAGTGCTGTAGGGGTCGGAGGGTTTTACAGAATTGGGGAGTGATGTAGGGGTTGAAATGGATTTACGGATGGCGAGGGGTGATTGGGTGTCTCTCTGCCACTGTGGAAAAGTACTTTACTCGTAGTATCAAGGTGGAATTTCTGTCTGTAACGAAATGAAACATATTGTAGCGGAGTTTTTTTTTTGCTAATAATGATCATGCGATATTATACTGAGAGAACCTGAGTACCTGACTGCAGACCGCAGGCCTTACACTGTATTATATCTGCCACCTCATTGCCTGTTCTCCAGACCTGACTGAGACCTTCTGCAGACACCTGGTTTGCTCTCAGCTACCTGTCCTGCACTTACGTTTGTATAATCTGAAAAGCTGGTCACCAGGCCATAAATTCTGATCATTGATCCAGAATCCAGAACTGATTATTCATCCAGATAGTTGATATCTAACATGAAGAGAGGCGTTCTCAATACTGACCCCAGCAACATACCGTTAGTAACCGGCTGCAAAGAGCGTAGGCTCGCATTGTACTGACTCTTTGCTCTTGCCAGTAATCCAACCATCGATCCATGCCAGTATCATTCCTGTAATACCATGACCTGTGATGTTGTTATGCAGACTCATGTGCAAAACCTTGCGAAAGATCATCTGAAAATTCATGCAAACAAGGTCCATTGTCTTTCATTTCTCTATCTTGCTTATTAATTACTCAAAGAATTCCAACAGATTTCTCAGGAAAGATTTCCCCAAAGGAAAACTCATGCGCCTTTAAGTAGACCGAGAAATCATCCTGAAAGGAATCCAAAGTCTTCCCAACCACTGGACCATCTGTTCCATCATGTCCTTTCTTCTTCCTCCCTCCTTTTAAAAGAGTGGAGTGACATTTGCAACTTTCTAGTCCCGCAGAAACTTTCCAAAATCAAAAAAACTCTTGAAAATCATTACTCCTTCTGTAATTGAAACATGAGGAGGCACTTCTTCACTCAGAGGCGGTGAGAATGTGGAATAGGCTGCCAGAGCAAGTGGCTGTATCGATTTCAACAATTCAGTGAATTTGGATGGATACATGGAAGCGACGGGTACGGAGGGATATGGTCCGGCTGGAGATTGCTGGAACTAGACCGTTTACGGGGTTGGCACATTCAGCTACCTATTTCTGAACAATGGTCCAGGAGTCTTATCTACCTTCAGGACTTTCAGCTTCCAAAGCACATTTTCTCCTCAGTAATCGCATCTATGCTCACTTCTGCCCCCTCTGCGCTTTAATTATTGGTATTCGTGGCGAAATAGATGGTAAGTCAGAGTAAGAGGTGTATGGGGCAGGGGTGGAAGTACAAGGTGGTTCATTGATGAAAATGGGAGGGCGTTGGTGAAATAAAATATCTCCTCAGGATATATCTTCTATAACGAAACCAGGATTCAGAACTCCATGACGGCATGTGTAAAACTAATAAGTATAGACAGATAAACTTAATCCAGGGAAATGAAGAAATGGTCACTATAGAAGATTAAGTTAACCGCTCATGTCCCTCCATTGAAAACATCCCCGCGAGGTGAGCAGACAAGTTCCTAGCAAACTGAGAAGTCAGTCCGTTTCGCGATGCCCGAACTTCCAGTTTTACCAGCTTGAGCTGAGAAACAAAAAAAATAATAATTGTTTTTATATGTTGACAAATCCTCCATAGGCGGACAAACGCTGCTTCATCATCAAAGGCCTAGCAATTAATTCAATTAATAAAATTTATATCTAAAGATAAAAACACGAACATTGGACAAAGTAAAACATGAAAGTTGTAATAGAGCTGGTAGAATCAGCAAGATACGATACAAGCAGGAGATGAGCATGAAACATGAGACCATAAGACGTAGGAGCAATTATTGGCTCATCGAGTCTGCTCCGCCATTTCATCATGGCTGATCTAATTTTCCACGCAGCCCCAATCTCTTGCTTTCTCCCTACATCCCTTCATCTCCTGACCAATGGAGAATCTATCAAACACTGTCTGAAATAAACGTACTGAACTGGCCTCCACAACGACCTTTGGCAACAAATTCCGCAGATTCATCACTCTCTGGCTAATCTCATCTTCGTTCCAAAAGGACGCACCTCCATTCAGAAACTGTGTCCTCTGGTTCAAGACTCTCCCATCATAGAACATTCTCTCCACATCCAATCCATCGAGACATTAGATAGGTTTCAATTATGTCACCCATCATATTCTCTCCTTATGATAAGATATTCAATCCTGGAATCATTTTCGTGAACCTCCGTTAAACTCACTTCATGTTAGCCCATCCTTTCTAAGATCAGGGGCCCAAAACTGCTTACAGTATTCCAAGTGAAACCTCGCCAGTACTTTATTAAGCCTCAATATTAAGTCCTTGCTTTTATCTTCAAGTCCTCTTGAAATGAATGCTAAAATTTGATTTTATTTTTCCACCAACAGAGCTACGCAACCTTTTCTGCGTCCCTGTGCGTCCTTTCTAGAAACTTACAAGTATATCGGACACATGCGATCCGCTGGATACTGCAGATGCTGGGAATCCAGTGCAATACAGGGGCTCAGCAGGTCAGGCCGCATTTATGGACGGGATCAAAGTTTTGGGCTAAGACGTTGCATCAGAACTCATGATACGCGGGTTTCTGGAATACCAACAGGCAAGTGAAATATAAAGTAGTGCGATAAAGGGAAAATATGAGAAAATTTACTGCAAGGCTTAAGAAAATTGACCAAGCAGATCTCCATTGTATAGCAAATACATCAAAGGCAATAAACACTTCAGCTACATCAATTGCTTAAGTATTATTTCGGCAAAATTTACTATTTCCCATTCCGATCTGAACATTTTACAAATGAAAAATAGGAACTGAAATGACAAATTAAAAAAAAATATTGTTTGCAAGAAGCCCCCTTAGATTAACACTACCGAGGACAGAAGGAGGAAAAGCTATACAGACTTTAAAAAAAATCACCCAACAGTCTGATAACACTTCTAAAGTACGTACTTGTATATAATAAATAAACAGGATTCAGCACTCCATGACAGTATATGGAAGTCGGCTAAGAAATACAGACCAGAAAACTTAAATGAGAGGCCAGTTCAGAAAAAATAATCATCACTATGGAAGAAAACGTTAACCAGTGTAATTTAATAAAGCAAATTTGGCAGGGGGATGGGAACCGGAGTGATGGGGCTGAGGAAGGAGAAAACTGAAATAAATCCGAGACCGTGTGCAACATAGATGACAGAAAGGACAGGCTGGAGATGAGACATAATCACAGCCACTGGGATGAGTTACAGGACAATAGAAGCTTGGTGCAGTTGCAATAGAAAAAACACATACTGGACTGAAAGTGTGGTATTTGAATGCACGCAGAATAAGAAATAAAATGGCCGATCGTGAAATTCAGCTGCAGGTTGGAAAGTATGACTTTGTGGCCATCTCTTAAACTTGGCTAAAGAATGGCCATTCTTTGGCAGCTGAACTTCCAAAGGTATACGGTGTATCGGAAAGATAAGTTAGTAGGCAGAAGAGGTGAGTGGCCCTGCGTATAAGAAATAATATTAAAACATTCGAAAGGATGACATATGACTGGAAGTTGTAGAGTCTCTGTGGGTTGAGGAAACAACTGGCGAGTAAATGTACCGCAGTGGCAGCTGAATACAGGCCTCCAAACAGCAGCCGGAATGTGGTTTTCAAATTTCAGAAGGAGATTGAAAAGGCGTGTCAGGAGGTCAATGTCATGATAATCATTGGGGATTTTAACATGAAATTTGTTGAATGCCTAAGGGACGGCTGTTTGGAACATCTTGTCACCGAGCCCCTAGGGGATCGGCTGTGCTGGAGTGGGTGTTGCTCAATGATCCGGAGGTGATGAGACAGCTTAAGTTTAAGGAACCCTAAGGGAACAGTGATCACAATAAGACCGAGTTCACTTTGAAATCTGAGGAGGAGAAGCTAAATTCCAACGTGTCGTTATTTCGGTGGAATACAGGAAATGGCAATAGTATGAGAGGGGAAACTGCCAAGGCAGAACGAAAAGGGACACTGGCAGGAATGACTGCAGAACAGCATTGGCTGGAGTTTCTGCGAAAAATGTTGGAAGTGAAAGAGATCTATTTCAAATAAGAAGAAATTTTCGAATGGAAGAAGAACACCACCGTGGCGGACAAATGAAATCAAAGCCAAAGCCAAAACAAAAGTGGCAGCATACAAGGAAGCCAAAGTTAGTGGGAAATAGCGGATTGAGAAGCTTTTAAAAACTTGCAGAACGAAACTAAGAAGGTCATTAAGAAGGAAATGATAAATTATGAAAAGAAGCTGGTGTCTAATATCAAAGAAGATAGGGAGTTATACAAAAAGTATATAAGTATATAAAGGGTAAAAGATATAGATATAGGTAAGATATAAAGGGTAGCTATAGGACCAATGGAAACTAATGCTGGAGTTATAGTAATGAGGGCCGAAGAGATGGCAGAGGAAATGAATATCTTGCATCAGTCTTCACATTGGAAAACGTCTGCAGTATACCAGATATTCAAGAGTGTCAGGGAAGTGAGGTATGTGCAGTGAAATTTACGACTGAGAAGGTGTTCAGGAGGCTTAATGGTCTGGGGTTTAATAAATCACCTGGACCTGATGGAATGCACCCCAGGGTTCTGAAAGAAGTAGCTGGAGAGATTGCGGAGGCATTAACAATGATCTTCCAGAAATTGTACTGAATGACTGGAGAATTGCAAATGTTACTCCGCTACTTAAGAAGGTGGGAGGCAGCAGAACGGAAACTGTAGACATGTTAGCCTGACATCAGCGTTTGGGAAGTTATTGGAATCGATTGTTAGGGATGAGATTACGGAGTACCTGGAGGCTCCTGACAAGATAGGCCAAAGTCAGCATGGTGTCCTACAATTACTACATTCTTTGAGGAAATTGTAAACAGGGTAAACAAAGGAGATGCAGTGGATGTGGTGCGCTTGTATTTTCAGAAGTCCTTTGACACACAAGGCTGCTTAGCAGCACAAGAGCCCATCGAATTACAGGGGAGTTACTAGCATCAGTAGATCTTTGGTTGCTCGGCAGTAGCCAGGGGGTGTGAATAAAGGAATCCCATTCTGCCTGGCTGTCGGTAACCGATAGGGTTCCACAGGGGTCTGCTTTGGACACGCTCCTTTTTAAGATTTATGTCTATGATGTGAATTATGGGATTAATGGAATTGCAGCTAAATTTGCCGATGATACAAAGATAGATGAAGGTCTCAATTACGCAGCATAGTGCCCTCAATTAATGAAGGGAATTTCCGTACATTTTAACTACTTTGTTTATATTCTTCAAGAGTTGTCCCAAATAAATTGCTACCTAAATTAACTGATGCTTTAATTAACTGAAAATATAAAAATACAAAAAATAAGTAAGTAGTACCAAACCAAAATAGTTCCTGCTCGTCCAGGAAAATAATACTGGAGGGGGAAATGCTGGTCGTGAAAATTGAGTGTGTGTCTTCATGCGTCTGTACCTCCTCTCCAATGGCATTAATGAGAGGAAGGTGTATCATGTGTGATTTTGTGTCCTTAATGTTTCTTTTTGAAGGGATCCTCGATGATAGGCAAGCTAGTGTTCATGATGGGATTTTTTCAAGATTCAATATACAAGATTCAAAAACTTTATTGTCATTCTAACCGTACATCAACTCTGCATGGCAGATTGAGGCAGCGTTTCCCAGGGGCAGTGCAAACATAACATAACAAACGCAAAACATAAAAATAAACATATCAATAAACAGTATAACACAACAGCCACATGTCAGTTAATGTCAAGTTATAAGTGTCCAGTGCAAGTTAAAAGCGTCCAAAGCTGAGTGAGGCATAACAGCTATTTAGCAGTCTGGCTGCCTGTGGGAGGAAGCTGTTTGGTAGTCTTGTGGTTTTTGTTCTGATGCTTCTCTAACGTTTGCCTGGTGACAGAAGAACAAACAGTTCATGGAGAGGCTGTGACGGGTCTGTAATGATGTACCGTGTCTTCTGGAGGCATCGACTCTGAAAGAGGTCTTGGACAGAAGGTAGGGAGACCCCAGTAACCTTCTCTGCTCCCATAACCACCCTCTGCAAGGCTTCTTTGTCGGCAGCACTGCAGCGGGAGTCCCAGGTTGTGATTCAAAAGGTCAGCACACTCTCAACCACGCCTCTGTAGAATGTGGTTAAGATGTTAGCGGGGAGTGATGCTTGTTTAAGCTTCCTCAGAAGGTGCAGTCTCTGCTGGGCTCGTTTCACAATCCCAGTGTTGTTCCTGGACCAGGTGAGATTGTCAGAGATCTGCACCCCATGGAACTCGATATTTTCCACTGTCTCCACTGTGGAGCCGCTGATGCTGAGGGGTGTATGCTCAGGCTGAGACCGTCTGAAATCGACGATCATCTCTTTGGTTTTTGGTGACATGAAGCATCAAGTTGTTGTCACTGTACCAGCTCTCCAGGTGTTTGACCTCCTCCCTGTACATTGTCTCATCATTTTTGCTGATGAGCCCCACCACTGTGGTATCATCAGCAAATTTAATGATCAGGTTCGCCTTGAATCTGGCTGCACAGTCACGTGTTAGCAGTGTAAACAGCAATTGGCTAAGCACACAGCATTGTGGGTATCCAGTGCTCAGTGTGTTGGAGTCAGAGATCTTCCGACCAACACGGACTGACTGTGGTCTCTCTGTTAAGACATCCAGAATCCAGTGACACATGGCAGTGTTAAGGCCAAGCAGCGACAGTTTCTCCACTAGTCTCTGCGGGATGATGGTATTGAACGCTGAACTGAAATTAATGTACCGGATTCTGGCATAAGTGTCCAAGTGAGAGAGAACTGTGTGCAGTGTGGTGGATATTGCGTCCGCCGTAGAGCGATTTGGACGATAAGCAGACTGTAGAGGATCCAGCGATGAGTGGAGGCTGGCTGTGATATGAGGCTTGACAAGCCGTTAAAAACATTTCATCACTTTGGGGGTCAGGGCGACGGGACGGTAATCATTCAGACAGGCTACAACTGATTTCTTTGCTACAGGGATGATTGTGGAGGTTTTGAAGCATCTGGGGCAATGGTTTGACTAAGGGAGATGTTGAAAATGTCTGTCAGGACATCTGCTAATACATATCAGCACATTCCTAGAGCACACTTCCAGGGATGTTGCCGGGATCTCCAGTTTTTCGTGGGTTGACCATGGCAAGGGTCTTCCGTGTGTGCTCTGAATCAATGATTGGAGCCGGCGGGTCATATGGTAAGAAGGGACTGGCTCTCCCACTTGCTTTAGTGTTTAATGCTTCGAAGCGTGCAAAGCGTTTGTTAAGCCTGTTTGGAAGAGAGACAACGCTGTCATTGGTTTTCTGCCTGATCTTGTAGTCTGTCAGAGCTTTAATTCCCTGCCACATCCGTCTGGTGTCACCTGTGTCACAGAAGTGTCCATGCATTTTTCGCTTTCCTGATCCCTGGTGAAAGCGCAGACTTGGTTGAGCGAAGCGCACCCCTGTCCCCGATCTGTAGGGTGATTACGGGCCTTCAGTAGTGAAGGCACCTCTGTTGTCATCCATGGCTTTTTATAACCACGTGCGGTGAGCATTTTCTTCTCAGTGACATCCCCCGTGCATTTGGCTATGTAGCTGATTACTGCCTCCGCATACTCCTCCATGTCTGTATGGTCATCATAGGAGGCTGCTGTTTTGAATTTGTCCCAGTCTGAGTGCGAAAGACAGTATTGTAGTGCTGAGTCTGCTCCTTTTGGACAGACCCTTTTCTCTGCTCTCACACGTTTAAGCAGTGGTTTATGTGCTGGTGTTAACATGACAGATATGTGGTCAGAGTGGCCAAGATGGGCGCGGGGTGCTGCTTTGTATGCCTGTGGTGTTTTGATATAAACCAAGTCCAGTGTGTTGTCTGCCCTGGTTTTGAAATCCAAATATTGCAGGAAATTGGGGAACACAGTCTTTAAGCTGGTGTGGTTAAAGTCCCCAGCAATCACCACAAAGTTGTCAGGGTTTCGGGATGCGGACAGACTTAGGGTGTTTTCTCTAATATGCGGCTACAAGCTGAATTTCGGATCGCACAGATTTAGGTGTATGCTTCAAATATGGGAGCGCGGAAGCATTCGCTGGGTGCACGGATTTGGGGATGCTCGCAGTCTAAGGGGTGTGATCTGGAAAAAGGGGGTGCACGCGGATCTGGAGCTGAAAATCAATGTTATGTTATGTGCGGATTTTTAATGTTGAGGCAGTCATTTTTTTTCTCAACTGTTTAAAATGATTCCTGCTCTGAGATTTATAGATATGTCCATCAATATGAAGGTGCGCACTAATTTGGGGATGTTCATTGATTTAACCGTGTGTCAGCCTCTCTGGAGTTGCAAACGAGTTCGGGGATGTGCGGAGATTTGCGTCTGTTGGGGTGTGTGGAGCTGCACACTAATTTGTGGGGTTCAGGCGTATTTGGTGGTGCACATGGATTTAGGGCTGCACACTGATTTGATGTTGCGTGTGGATTTGGGGCTGTGCACAGATTTAGGGGTGTGTTGGTTAAAAACGGTTGCAAGTGTGTGTATGTCGGTTGATTTGGAGATATGATAATCTTGAAGCTGTTTCATTTGTAGACGCCGAAACAATAAATGCACTTTCAATGTTGAACTTTGTTCTTGCTGTATTAGTAATGTGGATAGAGTTATTTTCTGAACTTTTTGAAAGGTTTCTTGCTCTGGGACAATCAAATGTGCGTGTGGGAAGTCAACAGGTTTCGCGACGTGACGGATTTGGGGTTCATATCGATTTAGGGATGTGCGCAGATTATGGAGTGTGTCGGGGAATATTGGCGCAGAGGAATTTAGGGTGCACTCGGATGTGGGAGTATGCGCGCAGAATTATGGATTTATTGGCGCATATGGATGCACACGGATTTGGGGTTGCCAGTGGACCTGGGTCTCGAAATTACTTCATTTACAGGTATTTTCATAACAGATGGGCTTAAACTGAAACTTGTTCTGTTTACGTCTCTAATATGGAGGCAGAAATTCCGTGAAATGTTTGAAATGACACTTTCTCTGAGATAATGCAATATTCAGATGGGGGTTTGAGCAGGTTTGCGGGTGTACGCGGATTTAGGATACACAAGCACTTCGGGGTGTGCGCTGATTTATTGGCGTGTCGTCAGATCTGCGGCTGCGCACGAATTTGCAGAGTGTCGGTGCATTTGGACACGTGACGTGTCTCAGGAATGTTTCATTTCTAGATACTTTATTAATAAATGTATAAATGATCTTTAAACTGAACTTTCTTTAACGAGGAGACAACAATTTTTTGAACTATTTGAGATTATTATGATTTTTCACTCGGACGGCGAAGTGTGCATGTGGGGATGTTAGCGCGTTTGCGGGTGTACAGGGATTTGACAATGTATGCATTTCGGGATGTGTCGTCAAATACAGGTACGATCACCGATATGGGGGTGCCATTGGAGTTGGGGTCGTGGCGAATCTCAGGATTGATTCGGAAACCCCATTTCTTCCCGGACGTCTCAGTAAACGGCTCCTTCCCCCTCGCCAGCAGTCTCCAACTCAGCGCCGAGAAACCCGCAGTTCTCCAGCCTGGTAAGTCTGGGGTTTACACGCTCGGTCCCGCCAGACCGTGAGATCGGGATGTCCCGCCCACCCAGGCCTCAGCATTTGTCTGAATGCTGTGTGTTTTGCTGCCCTGTTACAGCTCGTCACACGAGACAACAAATTCACACGGTACGCAAATAAAAGAAGTTTATTTAGAGCTGAAACATTACTGAATGTGCACAGGCAGGAGCCCAAAATTTCCAAAACCCGTACTCATCGATCCGCAGCAGACTCCCCACGTTGTCTCCACCGAATCACGGTCCCCACCTGATCGGATCCTACGACCTGTCCTCTCCGGAGTTTTCGCCGGGAAGTAAACTGTTAACCGATGGACATTTACGTTCGAGTGCGGGATTCAATATCGAAAGCGGTATGCCGGGTGACGAGAGCGGGACTATGAAAACAATAAATGAAAACAAAGGGAAAGGCGAGTGTAATAATTGGTCGGAGATGGTTGTCGAGGGCTGGGTGACGACAGTTCCGAAGCTGTGTCTCCCATAGGTTTTGGACCATAGAAACACAGAACAATACAGCAGAGAAACAGGCCTTTTTGCCTTTCTTGGCTGTGCCGAACCATTTTCTGTCTAGTCCTACTAACCTGCAAGTGGTCCATACCCCTCCATATACCTCTCATCCATGTACCTGTATGTTTTTCTTAAATGCTAAAAGTGAGCCCGCATTTACCACTTATTTTTCCAGCTCATTCCACACTCCCACCACTCTCTGTGTGAAGAAGCCCCCCAACCCAATGTTCCCTTTAAACTTTGCCCCCTTCACCCTTAACCCATGTCCTCCGTTTTCTTTTTCTCCCCTAGCCTCAGTGGAAAATACCTACTTGCATTCAGTCTATCTATACCCATCATAATTTTATATACCTCTATCAATTCTCGCCCCATTTTTTCCACGCTCCAGGGAATGAAGTCCTAACATATTCAACCTTTCTCTGTAACTCAGTTTCATAAGTCCCGGCAACATCCTTGTAAACCTTCTCTGCACTCTTTCAACCTTATTAATATCCTTCCTGTAATTAGGTGACCAGAGCTGGACACAATACTTCAAATTCGGCCTCACCAATGCTTTACACCACCTCACCATTACATTCCAACTCTGATACTCAATACTTTGATTTATAAAGGCCAATTTCCAAAAGATCTCTTTACGACGCTATCTACCTGTGACGCCAATTTTCGGGAATTCTGTATCTGTATTCCCAGATCCCTCTACTCTGCTGAACTCCTCAGTGTCTTACCATTTACCTTGTATGTTCTACCTTGGTTTGTTCTTCCAAAGTGCAATACGTCACACATGTCTGCATTAAACTCAATCTGCCATTATCAGCCCAAGTTTCCAGCTGGTTCAAATCCCTCTGCAAGCTTTGATAACCTTCCTCACTGGCCACTACCCCTCCAGTCTTTGTATCATCAGCAAATTTGCTGATCCAATTTACCACATTAACATCTAGATCATTGATATAAATGACAAATAACAATGAAGCCAGCACTGATCCCAGTGGCACACCATTAGTCACAGGCCTCCACTCAGAGTGGTAATCCTCTACTACCACTCTCTGGCTTCTTCCATTGACACAATGTCTAATCCATTTTACTACCTCTCGATGTACAACTAGCGACTGAATCTTCCTAACTAACTTCTCATGCGGACCTTGTCAAAGGCCTTACTGAAGTCCATGTAGACAACATCCACTGCCTTCCCTTCATCCACTTTCCTGGTAACCTGCTCGAAAAACTCTAATAGATTGATTATACATGACGTACCACGCATAAAGCCGTGTTGCCTCTGCCTAATAAGTCCCTGTATAACCAAATATTTGTAGATTCTATCTCTTAGTACTCCTTCAAATAATTCACATAGTAATGGCCTCGGATTTACCGGTCTATAAATTTCCGGATTTCTTTTAGAGCCTTTTTTATTTAACGGAACAACATGAGCTATCCTCTGATCCGCCAGTACCACACCCGCAGATACCGATATGTTTAATATATTTGCCAGGGCCCCTGCAATTTCAACACCAGTCTTCTTCAAGGTCCGAGGGAATACCCTGTCAGGTCCTGGGAATTTATCTACTCTGATTTGCCTTGAAATAGCAAGCACCTCCTCCTCTCTTTCCTATCATCAAATTTACTACCTCCATGGCCTCAATACTTGTTTGCCTTATTTCCATAGCCACCATGTCAGTTTCCTTAGTAACTACAGATGCAAAAAAAAACCCATTTAAGATCTCCCTTTTTTTTGTTCCATACATAGCCGACCACTCTGTTCATCAAGAGCACCAATTGAATCCCTTACTATTCTTTTGCTCTTAAAATACCTGCTGAAGCGCTTTGGATTATTCTTCACCTTTACTGCCAAAGCAACCTCATGTCTTCTTTTAGCCTTCCTAATTTCTTCCTTAAGTATTTTATATTTGCAATTTTATACTGCTCAAGCATCCTATTTGCTTCCTGTCGCCAATAGATGACATACATCTCACTTCTTCTTCATCAGAGTTCCAATATCTCTTGAGAACCAAGGTTCCTTATTCGTAATCACTTTGCCCTTAATCATAACAGGAATATACAAACTCTGCACTCTTAAAACTTCTCCTTTGAAGGTCTCCCATTTACCAATCACATCCTTGCCAAAGAGCAACCTGTCCCAATCCACGCACTTTCGATCCTTTCTCACTTTTTGAAATGTGTTATTTTTCCTGGTTAGAACCTCAACCCGAGGACCAGATCTATTTTTATCCATGATCATGTTGAAGCTAATGGCATTATGATCACTGGAGCTAAAGTGTTCCCCTGCACACACTTCTGTCACCTGTCCTAAATCATTTCCTAAAGGAGATCTAAAATTGCATCCTCTCTAGTCGGTACCTCTATATATTGGTTTTGAAAACTTTCTTCAACATATTTTACGAACTCTAAACCGTCTAGAGCTTTAACCATGTCGGAGTCCTAATAAATATGTGGAAAATTATAATCCCCTACTATCCCAGTTTTATGTTCCTGCAGTTCTCCACAATCTCTCTGCAGATTTGCTCCTCCAATTCTCGCATACTGTTGGGTGGTCTATAATACAACCCCATTAATGTGGTAATACCCTTCCTATTTCGCAGCACCACACATTTGTCCTCAGTAGACAAGCCCTCTAATCTGTCCTGCCTGAGCACTGCTGTGACATTTTCCCTGACTAGCAATGCCCCGCTACCCGTCTTTCCTCTGCCTCTAACACGTATGAGACATTTGAACCCTGGAGCATTGAGCTGCCAGTCCTGTCCCTCCTGTTCCCCCAGTTTTATTCCCCCCGCTGGAACGTTGTCCGGTGACAGCCAGTTCTGCAGTGTCAAGATGGAAAACAGTGCGACCGCCTGTAAAAACAACTCAATATATATTATTTATTAATCAGTTGAATAATTGACAACAGCGGGAATTTTGCTGCGTTGATGAACTGCTGTCTGAACTTGGACTGAGTTACCCCATAAATAAACGTGTTTGTGCAGCAACTTAACACCAGCAATATATCCCCTGTGTGTCCAAATATATATTCCGAATCATTGTAAGTATTCTGATCTAATCCGGAAATCGTGCAATAAAGAAATTCGCCAACAGTCACCGACCACAGGATAATGATTTTTTTCTTCGTCTCTCCGTTCTTGAAGAGAGGAGTGACAACAGCAATCTTCTGTTCATTTGGAACTATGTCAGAATCAATTGATAATTGAAACTTGTCCCTTCAGGCATCTCTTTCAGAATCCTAGTCCAGTTGACTTTTGTCCCTTTTGAGCTTGCAGTTTTCTAAGTACCTTCTCAACAGTAATGGCACACTTCCAATATCTCTGCTCCCTGCTGCTCCTAACTTCCACAGTGCACACAGATACAATAAGTACTTATTCCGTTCGCCCGCCATTTTATTGTTCTGCTAATCCTAGCTCTCCAGCATCGTTTTCTGCTGTCTGATATCCAATATCGCTTCTTTTTACACTTTATACATCTGAGGAAACATTTGTCATCCCCTTCACATTGTGGGATCGTTTACCTTCGCATTTCATTATTTCAAAAACATCATATATTAATTATTTCTTGCCTTCTGATAGCAACAAGCTTACCACTACATTATGCTTTTTCCTCTATAAGCTATGTTTTCTCTTTGGGTTTCATGTTGGCTTCGACTTCTCATGACAGCGACGGTGGTGTCATATTGCCTTTAGAATACTTCTTTTTTCGATGGACATATTATTCGGATTTCGAAATGCTTCAGGAATACCCAGCCATTGCCGCTGTACCGTCATCGCTGCCAGTGTTCTTTCCCAAACAGTTTTGGCCAGGTCCTCTCTCAAGCCTCAGTAATTCACTTTCCTTCACTGATATACGAGGGGTGATTGATATGTTCGTGGCCTGAGGTAGAAGGAGTCAATTTTAGAAAACCCAGCACATTTATTTTTTCCACATAGTCCCACCCTACTTAGTCCACTTAGTCCAGATGTCGTGGAGCATACGGTCCCTTCCTTGTTGAAGTCGGCGTCTTGGAACTCCGGAAGCGGACGACGGCAGGGCTGATTGATAAGTTCCTTTGGCCAAGGAGATGCGTTTTACTGTTCTGGTTACATGCAGGTGCAGGTCAACCCTTAGAGTGATTCTGCAGAGAGTTTGAAGTTAATAACGCATCTTCTTCTACCGAGATTTTCTAAAATTGTCTCCTTCAACCTTAGGCCACAGACATGTTAATCATCCCGTATCTGACTTCATCTTCCCTTTGTTAAATTCCAAGCTGAGTTGTATCACCTTGTCAGGGGAACACGAGGGAGAGAGATAAGTGGAGAAAGTCAGAAGAGAGAGAGACGTGGCGTAGAGAGACAAACAGAAAGTAAGATGAACGTGGGAGAAAACAACGAGGAAGAATCAAATGAGTTGAGAGGGAGCAGCAAAGAGAAAGAGAGGGCGAAAACGTAGGACTGGTTTGGGGAGAGAGGCAAAGTAAAAGAGAAATCGTTGATAAAGAGATGTCGTAGCGGAAGACTGAGGGAGAAAGAGTTAGTGGGCGAGAAGCGGAGGGGTGAGAAAGGCTGAGAGGACAGAGAGTAGGATAGAGAGACGAGTGTTTGGAGAGAAGCACTGGGGGGAAGATGTATGAGAGACAGAATGCTGTGCTCAAGTGATAAGAGAAAGGCTTGCACAAAACATTGTGGCTGATACAGATTGGGGAACGACAGCGTGACTGGGGTAGGAGAGAGAGTGTACGAGAGAGATACTGGGGTGAAAAATGTCGGAGTGAGTGTCTCAGGAGAGAGGGTGTGAAAGAGATTCGGAGAGAGAAAGACAGGGGCAGCAAGAGACGTGGAATATGACTGAGTAGAGATGTGCTGGCGGACTTAGTAACAAAGCGGGAGAGGGAGACACAGGGAGAGAGACAGGCCGATTGAGGCAGAGGGGGAGTCTGGAGGATGAGACAGGTAGGGGCTGAAACGGGTACTGAGGTGAGAAAAGAACTGAGTGAGAAGATAATGTGGAAAGAAAGACTGCTAGGGATCCGGGAGATAATGATAAGGGAAAAAAAGAGACAGGAAAGAATATGGGGAAGGGGATAGACGGGCGAGAAGACAAGCGGAAAGAGGGAAGGCGATAGAAGACTGTGGCAGAGATGGGATTCGAGCGAAAGATTGCAGGAGAGGTATGCCAGGAAGCGAAACGGCGGGGAGGGGGGAGAGAGAGAGACGAGGGCGAGGGTAATAGTAACTATCTTTTATTTCAGTTAGTTCTGAGGAAGGGTCTTGGCATGAAGCGTCGACTGTACTTCTTCCTGTAGATGTTGCCTGGTCTGTCGTGTTCCACCAGCATTTTGTGTGTGTGTTGCGTATATTCTCCAAGGGCTGTGTAAACACAAAGCTTGCAATAACAGTATAACAACTCTGATCCGCTTCGTGCCTCCCTGATCATGGCCCATGAGCGGGTAGAAAGGACGGGATCGGCGGAACCGTGTCGGAAAGACGGCAGTATTATGTGAAGTGTTGTGTGAAATAAGGAGGTCCGGATCCGGATCCTAGTCCCACCCAAGGTGTTCTCCGATTAGGAAATAAAACCAGTAGATATAAATAAGACTTGAAGAGACGAATATTACGAAATTACTTTCGCGCTTGTGCCTTCGACTGACCGTCTTTCCTTTGCAGGACCAGGAAAGTAGATTGAAGGCGGATAGGAAGTGGTGACAGCAAAGTTGATCAGGAATGCGAGGGAGAAAGTTCACTGTAAAAATAAAGATGAAAACCAGGTAAGTAGATTGAAGGAAGATGGTAAATAATGACAGGCATGTTGATGAGAGAAATGCGGGGAGGATTTTCTCTGTAAAGGTAAAGAAAAAAAATGAGAAAGTAGCTCCAGCCCGTTGAACGAGTAGAGAAATCCCGGGGAGATCCGCTGGTGCCGCCAGTCTCCCTGCTGATGAGGTCTAGTTGGAAAGTGGTTATACTAGATGTGTGATTCCTTTTACTAGTGGCTTGTGCGTTTGGACACAAGGACGGTGGCTCTGTGGGAGTCTTTTTAGTTAAAGAAAATCAAATATTTTCAACAAGAAACTGGTAGCGGAGACGGAGACCCTACGTGGGATTATGATTATATAAAATGGTGTTTAGATTTATGCATTTTGATTTGTTTATTTGTGCCTGGCTCATCGGAGGATGTTGGCCTTGCTTTGATACGTGATTGTGTGTTGTATGTGTTGTGTGCGCTGCTGTGCTTTACACCCTGGGTCGGTGAAACGTTGTCTCTTTTGTCGGTGTGCATGTGTGCAGTTAAATGACAGCAAACTTGACTTGAGTTGAATGAGTGCTGGAGGAATTTAAGAGACACCAATCTCCGAAACAACAAAAAAAAAGGACTGACTGACCAAACGATGTCCAAACAAAACAAAGAGGAGGCGTCTCTATCCTCACCTAGACAGCCTGAGCCCAGGCCGGAATCAGGTCTGGACGAGGTTTTAATGTTAAATAAAATGCTGGCAGAACTCAGCAGGCCAGACAGCATCTGTGGGAGGAGGTAGTGACGACGTTTCGAGCCGAAACCCTTCATCAGGAGTGAAGTAACATGGGATGGTCGTGGGGGCGGGGTGCTAGAAGTGGGGTGAGTGATGAAGTAGAGAGCTGGGAAGTGATGGCTGAAGGGAAATGGCCTAGGGGAAAGTGGACAATTATGGGAAATAAAAGAAAAGAAAGGCAGGGCTAGGGGAAAGATTATAGTCGGGGGGGGGGGGGGGTGGGAAGAGAGAGAAAGAGAACCAGACTAAAATTATAGATAGAGATGGGGTAAGGCTGGGGGGGGGGGTGCAGGGTTATCAACGGTAGTGTGTGAGTTGAATGTTCATGCCGGCAGGTAGGGGGCTACCTAGGCAGGAGATAAGATATTGCTCCATCAACCTGCGTGTGGCCTCATTGTTAATGGTTAATGTTTAAATTTTTCATGTTAGCAGATGCTACACGACAGAAACAAACACCCCGACCCCGCCTGATAACGCTCAGGCAACTGAAGCAGAGGGGCAGGAGCGGGACAGACGGCAAGTCAAAGAACTATGCAAGGAAAGATGATCCCATTTTTAGGACCGTTTCTGAACATCGAGGATCTCAAAAAAGGGACATGACTATAATTTGTGTATAGGAACAGGAAATGGGGGAGAAATAAAAAAAAAGCAAATTCAGAACTCTTACAGCATAACGCATGAACTACTCGGACCCGTGCTTCATAATTCATGGGAGTTAAACCGCACACAGTGTATAACTCCACCTAATACTAATGCTACTCGACAACTTCATTCCGCTCAGGCTGGGTGTGTAATATTTCCTTCTTCATCGTTAAAACACAGTTTGACCTGCTTGCTCTGCCCGCTTTGGCTGAGTATGTCGTACACATGTTGCTTTCGCAGGCAGCTCCCTCTCGGTGGGCGATAAACAAAAATCTCGAAGGATTTGTATATTCCGCCACTACACACGAAGACCGATGCTATTCTATCCTCTATACGGAAATATGATTTGCCACTGGAGACAATGTAAAGCATGAAACCTGTCATAAAACAGTTTTCGTCCAGGAAGAGCTTGTACCAACCTGTAGTCCTTCTAATTCTCTTACCTTACCAGTTCCGAAACCAGGTCGTGATAACGAGTGACGCAATATTTAAGGGCGATTAGCAGGATAGCACGCCAAGAGTTTACTGATTGCAAATTATCAGAACGACACCGGGCCGCAGACAACCCAGTGCACTGCACTATTACCAGTAGTTCTAAGAGGTATGTCTGGGTGTCTAACATCTGTCGCCGACAGTACAGTTAAAAAAAAACATAGAACATAGAAACCTGCAGCCCATTACAGGCCGTTCGGCCCACAATGTTGTGCCCTCCATGAAACCCACTCTAGAAGCTGCCTTGGATTTCCCTGTGCACAGACCTCTACTTCTCAAAGTTCCATGTACCTGTCTGAGAGGCTCTTAAAGTCCCTGTTGTATTCGCTTCCATCACCGCCGCCGGCAGTGTTTTCCACGCACCCAACACTCTCTGTGTGAAAACTGAACTCTGACATTCCCTCCGTACCTATTTCCAAGCACCTGAAAAGTATACCCCGCGTATTCGCCATTTAACCTCTTGTTATCGACACGATCAATGCGTCTGCCGATGTTCTCCAGTTTGCGATTAGACTGGGACAAGAGTCAACAGCATAAGAACCTGCGCTGCCTTCACCAGGCAAAATTAACCCGAGGTCATTACCAACTCAGGAATGCGATGTTCTTGTCATTTAATCTTGCTAGGCATTTATGTTGTAGTCCTTAAGCCACTCAATCTGATTGGGAGATAATTAGACAAGACTAGAATGACGTCACTTAGGAGTCACGTTGCTTTGGCGTTCACGGTGGCCGGAGATGGGACACAATCCTTAAGTATCAATAGAAACATTATTTATGATAAAGCGTTGAGTTGGTAATAATTGACGCGCGGCGCATAAATCTATTCTGCGCTCGAAAAGATATCTGTCGTGTCGACTGTTACTTCCGTCATCCCCAGGCGAGGAGAATCACCCGTGTAGTATAACGCTGATCTGTGGCAGGACAGACATCAGTGATACAGAACTGGAAATGCAACAGAGTGAGTAATGCTCCGCCTCAGAGTGGTACAACGTCTTTTAAAGTAACTTTAATTCAGATTTTCAGTATCATTCTTTTATTTTTCAAAGGTCGATAAACCGTCCAGGTAGAGCTCAGTTAGTTGGAGAGAGAAAAAAATAAACAAATAACTTTTTTCCCGTAGCTCTGGAAGTTGATTAAGTTTCCACGTATATTGATGATCAATATAAATATATGCTCCTGCAATGAGATTTACTTTGCTCAGTACGCGACTGGACGGAATGTGTGGTCAGACAGAAACAGAGAACAGAGGGAAAGAAAGAGACTGTGCCGGAGCTTCGGGATGTGAACAGAGATAAAGCCGGAGAGATGCGGGGACAACGAGGGAGCAGGTCGGAGATGGAGATGCAGTTGAAAAAGAAGGAAAATAACGCACACACGCTCTTTTCCAGCCCGATCTTGTCTCCCTCACGGTGAAACTCACTCGTCTGCAATGAGATTAAATTCTGTTCCGAACGGGACCGGACGTGTGGACAAAGAGAAACAGGGAACAAGGGAAATAGATTTTCACGGGACCTCAGGATGTGAACGGAGATAAAGAGGCAGATAGGAAACGACAAAGCGGAGCAGTCCAGAGATAGAAAAGGAGTTGGAAAAGTAAAGAAACACACACACATACACACACACACACACACACACACACACACACACACACACACACACACACACACACACACACACACACACACACACACACACGACTCCGCTATGTCTCAGTCTGATCACGTTCCCCTCACCGGCGTGGGGGAAGGGGTGAGCGAGGACAACGTGAGAGATATTGGGAGTAAAACACCGTGAGCATCACTGAAAAGGATGAATCGGAAACAACGGAGAGAATGGAGAAAAGGGAGAGGATTCTTCCTAACAGGACCAACCCAGAGTAAAACGCTGTCAGATTTGATGGAGATTATTAAAATAAAACGGAAGGGACCTGACTATAGATCCTACGTCGGGGTGAATTACAGCTGAGGTGACCGCTATATATTACATATTTGATGAAGGACACATTTCACCCGTACGAGGTAAACTGCGAGTGAAATATATCATCACAAAACGCATGCGTATTTCACAGCGCTCCGCTGTTACCCGTGGTTCTACATATCGGCAAGTGGATAGATTATGGAGGAAACATGGTGTTTGACTGAAATCTCCGGCAGAAACCAACAAGTCGCTCTATGATTTAAGGAATTTGGCTAACAGTTTCAGCCGGTATTTCACCGCGTTCTTCAGCTCCTCTCTGAACTTGCTCTGAGTCACGGCGTAAATACATGTGTTGGTGCAGGAGCTGAGGATCTGCAGCATCGTCGCCGTGGATTCTGCGATATAAATCGGGTCATCGTCCGATAAACTAGGGTTGTTTGCAATCAGTACGTAGATATCAAAAACCAGCAATGTTAACCACAGAAATATAAAACTACCGGTTATATGAATAGATAAACGACCGATTTCCTTCGGTTCTCCATCTCCGGGTCCTTGTCATTCTTTCCGTTGCTGCGGCCCCGGAGCCCCATCCGGACTTTATTTGCGGACAAAATCCGTCTGACTGTCAGAGCATTAAACAGTAAAATCAGAACAAACGGGAGACAAGGCATGAAAATACGATGAATCATATGAAGTGCGGCCCACGAGGGAGACGTACAGAAACTCACTTTGGTGACACAGCCATAGAAAACTCCATCAATTATCATCAAAGGCTCTATTGTAAAGTAGAAGGTGACACTTTCTGAACAGCCGAGAACACTCACTGTCCCGATAACCACAGCCGCCGTTCTTTCGGTGCAATATTTTGTTTTCAGCTTTTCACAAGAAATGGCCACAAATCTGTCACAGGTGAATGCGACTGTCAGCCAGACAGAGACCCCGGTGCTTCCTATGAACAGGCAACGAACAACCCTACAAACGGGCGTCCGATGGAGGAAGGAAGACTTAAAGTATATGAGAACAGTCCACCTCAGCAGAGGGTCAGAGATAACGACCAGGAGATCGGCCGCTGCCATTCCCAGCAGGTAGCGAGTGATACATTTGGAGAGACCGCACTTTCCTCGGGACAGGATAACAATCGCCACCAGGTTAACTGCAAGCGAGAGGGGGGACAAACCGAGAAATTACTTACCTGTCAGGGCAGTAGAGCAAAATTATTATTATTAGACTTCATCTTGTGTTTTTCTTTTCTGCTACAAATGGTGGAAACTGGACCCAGAACATATGAACCCGCTGACAGTGGGCAATATCGGCGTGACAGAGAACTCTCCGCGAGTTTTGTAAATGGGTTCAATCTGGGTGAATTCCCAAAACGGACCAGATGACAGCTGGTTAAACGCTTCCTGGCCGCAGTAACGAATGGGTATGATATACCAACGCCACTGGTCTGAGCATCACAGGAATGAAATGAAATCCACATCGGCGGTTCCCTCTGCTCATATTTCTAACATAAATGAGCCATTCGCGTTGTTCCATCTCACAGTCAAAAAATTCACAGTCGATTTATACGGAGAAAACAGAAGGTCGGCTGGCTCCCACGGATGCAGTGTAGCCCGGTGTCGTCCTGTGCAGACATTTGACTTCACAGTATTTACAGGACATCGAGACAGCGGAGAGGATATCAGTTAAAGGCAGCATCTCGGCTCCAGTGTCCAACTGTGAAAGCAATGGGATTAATATTGTCAGCGCCTTCCGCCCATGACTGAAATGCGGGGACTGGGCGGGTGGCTGTGGAAACAAGTAGCGAGAGATACACTTCAGAACATCAGAATAAACTCTCAGTTTCTGCCTTTGGAGGTGTGCCCCGGCTTACCAGGAATCCCAACGGCTGAAATAACAGGGTAGTAAATGTCTTCTATCCGCCAGATTACTGGATATCCCATTTGAGGGACGCAGTGAACGCTATTGCCCTGAATTCCACAGCTCGGCAAGACACTCTGGGCTGGCGTACTGCAACAGGCTCTGATTTATACCGGGGATCGATCTCCAGTGACAAGGTCCCACCTCCCACCATTGTTACTGAACAAACAAATTACATCACCGGCAGTGTCTCTGGTGAAAATGCTGTGGGGGTGGAACATTAACTCGTCAGTATCATTGGCATTTCCTCAGTCAGATCCCTCTGTGTAATTAGAACATTTTTTTTTAATGAGACCAATAAGTGAGAAATGAGCGGCTCTATTTACAACATTCCACAGTTGTATTGACAGCGGTCACGACTGTTCCCATTTTCCAAATTGAAAATTTCACTCTGATTCTCTTTCCACAAGCATTCCGGAATCGCTGCTTCCAGCATTTTCAGCAATTTTCACGGTCAGGCCTGAAATTTCATCTACGGTTAGATCCGGTTTCCACTCAGTTCGGATCCAGGGACACATGAAACCCCTCCCAGTCTCCTCCTGCAGACTTTCATTTTATTTTTACACAGCAGCTCCACTTTGACCGTTCTGTCAGCAAACCCACCACACCCATTCCCACTATGTGCTATCAGATATTAAACATATCCGCTGTGTACAGAGACACCCTGTCCAGTTCCCCATCAAACACCAAACCCTCCCCACCCCGTCCCACTATTTCCCATCAGATATAAAACATACCCGCTGTGTACAGAGACACCCTGTCCAGTTCCCCATCAGACACCAAACCCACCCCACCCCATCCCACTATGTCCCATCAGATATAAAACATATCCGCTGTGTACAGAGACACCCTGTTCAGTTCCCCATCAGACTCCAAACCCACCGCACCCCGTCCCACTATGTGCCATCAGATATAAAACATACCCGCTGTGTAGAGAGACACCCTGTCCAGTTCCCCATCAGACACCAAACCCACCCCACCCCGTCCCACTATGTCCCATCAGATATAAAACATACCCGCTGTGTACAGAGACACCCTGTACAGTTCCCCATCAAACCTGGAGGACATCAGTGTTTTCGTCATTGTGATCAGCTTCTCCATGATTATGATTACTTCCGTTATTTTGAAGTCCAGATTTGTCCATGTACGCACACCACCCGCCCCCCCTCCCCACCATCTCTTAAACTGTCTTCTCTGTTGAATCTACCTGAGAACCAGTGAGAGGCGGAAATACTGTGGCGTTCAATCACTGTAGGAATGTAATGGGCGATAAGACCATTCACGGCCCTGTGGGTTACGAGCGCAAACATCAACACGTTTGTCTCTGGTGTAAATACCAGCATCATTGAAGAGAATATTCTCTGTCAAGTGTAGATTCCACTCGGTACACAGTGGTCTTCATCTGCTGCTTTATCATAAAAATACACGTGTCCTTGCCATTCACTCCGAGGTGCCCTTGTAGAAATAAATGCAGGATCGCCAGGTAAGGTCACATCATCAGATAAGGTCATATCAGAAACCATCTTAATCACACACACACACACACACACCCACACACACACACACACACACACACACACACACACACACACACACACACACACACACACACACACACACACACACACACACACACACCAGTGCATGAATTGAATTATTGCCCTGCCCGTTCATTTATCTTCCCTCAATGAACCCGTTAAACAGGGTATTGTACGGCCGATCATATCATCGGTAAAGGGACAGAAGAGACGTTTAAACATCCGCAGTACCATGTTGCAGAAACGAGAGAGAGAAAAAAAAGAATAGTGAGTTGGGAGAATGCAGCGTAATTGCTCAGCCTACCAGAGAACAAAGTATTTATTATGCAGTAGGTTTCAAGCTGCAAATGAAGAGCGAGTTTCTGGGCACTTCACATGAAATGAATAACTAGAGAGAGAGAACGACAGCAGTGTAGAGACAATCAACCAACGGGAGACACTCAGTCGAATAATATGAAAGTGTTGGTTTAAATTTGTACTTGATTGTCGCCGGTGAAGTGTGGCTCATATTGTATCCACGTGGCTCTAGTGCAATGTGAGAGTATGGGGTTCATTTTGTAGATTGAGAGTGTTGACTTCTGTATGTATCACTCTCTGGTTCAGTATGAGATAGTACGTTTCATTCTGTAACTGTCCGTCACTACTACAGTGTAAAAGTAGGGATTTTGGGTGTCATTCTTTATCTGTTCGTCTCCTCTCGAGCATCACGTGTGTCGTCTCAGTCCTGTACCTGTGAGCCTCTGATTCAGTGTGAGCGGGTCTATCTTCCTCATTTTTCCTGTTTCTCAAATTCAGAAAATACTCCGAAAATCGATACTTTATTCCCTAAGCTATTTTTAGAACAAGAGTCTCCTGCAGTCGATTTAAGTTAAAATTGTGAGAGAGACAGTGCACTGATGAATAATGACGGCTGTATGAAGCAGTACATCCTGTTTAATAGAGTCATGCGGCAAACAGACCGTTCGGCCCGGCATCATTCTGCTTCCGACTCTTGTTCACACGTAGAGCCAATAGAACAGCACTCAATCTGAAAACTTTCTGTGGTTTGACAAAACAATCTCTGAAATGTTTAATGAAAATAAATATTTTAATTAATTTAATGTTAGTTGGATAACTAAATTAATAAACTGATCGAAATAAAACCCATAGGGGCACCGAGTTTCATGTTTCAGCAGGATTTGCTAGGGGCGATTGATAAGTTTATGGGTTAATGTTGTACCCATTTTGTTAAGGACCAATTTTTTTCGACATGATCCCCTCCTACATTTACACACTTAGTCCAGCGGTCGTGAAGGGTACGGATTCCTTCTTTGTAGGAGTCGCCGTCTTGGACCTCCAGAAGTGGTCCACAGCAGGGGTGATTGATAAGTTCGAAGGAGATGAATTATACAGGTCAAGTTGCACGCACGTGCATTTCAGCACGTTGAGGGATTATGTAGAAAGTTTCAAGTTAATAACTAATCATAACTCATTAAAAAATAAATGCACTAGTTTTCCAATGTTGACTCCGTCTACCTCAGGCCACGAACTTATCAAACACCCCTGGTGTAGACATTTCTCTCACAGTTCTAAACGCGCCCTTCACCGTGTCTTCCGCACTCTTATGTTTGCCGATTCTGTCACATATTCCTCAATGTGTACCTGTCCATGAATTAACTAGAGTTATTTCCCACTCACAAATAATATAATATTCATTTCGATTTTCTTATGACAGCCTCAGAGTGCTCTGCAATATTCCATGCATTTTTCATTGATAAAATAGCGACAGCATTGTTCTGTGCAGCACTGAAAGAGTTTGTGAGTGAGAATGCGAGGGAAACTCAGTTTCACATTTGTAATCATCCAATGATGCACACTGCAGCACGCGGTTGATAGAAGAATCCTCAGAAATTGGCGTCACTGGTTGCGTCATTGATTACGTCACTGCGCAGCGGGGACTGTTCCCCTCGTCAGGGTCATGATGCGCGGAAGAGTTGCTCCTGTGTTGCAGGATACAGTGTCCCACATTACACCCATCAGTGCAGAATTCCGAGACGAATAGGGGTGAATAGACAGAAGATGGTGAACAGACTGATATCACAATGTGTACACATCACCTGGACATGTTGGGATCATGGAACAGTGGAGAACTAGAACAAGCTCTGTGACTCTCCCCTACTCCTGCGCTGAACAAGATACCGAATGAGTCTAAACTCTGTTGACTGTACATGATCCATCTCCATTCATTCACTGCCCACTTGATATTTCTACTTTGGTGTGAAAGAACTTAAGACTCCTTGGATATGCAGGGGTTAACCTAATCGCTTATGAATGCTCTTAAAATTTAGCTGAGGTCTGAGTTGCAAGTCTTAGAATCCAGTCCTTGCTAAAGTCTAAACAAGAATGCTTTGGCACCATATTGACATCATGCTCTTGTTTGTTGAAAATTAGTCCGAAGTTCAAAGTCAGGTTGTTTGTTATAATCTAGTCCTAAGTTCACAGTCAAGCAATGATATTCTTAAGTGTTTTTAGTCACCTACGCTGTGTCTATATAATAAATTGGGTCTGCAAGATAAGTAGAGTCCTTAAGCACCGCTTTTAGGTGGAAGGAGGCTCTCCATGATATCCTTTAGTCTGACACAATTCTCTGAGTCTGCCTGATTTATTCTATCTGCTGCTCCTCAGATTTATCCACAACACTTGGCCACAACAATTCACCTTCTAGGCCTCTCATAACTCTACCATCTTCTGCCGGATCTCCCCCCAGCCTCTGTGCTAAGTAAGGCGGGGTCGAGGGACCATCCGACAGTCCCCTCATTGTCAGACCGGAGGTGGAAGGAGTCAGCAGTTTCAATTCCATCGGTGTTAACCTCTTTGATGATCCATCCCGGGATCAATATATTGATGCAATCTCAAAGAGAGCACGACTGCGGCTGTATTTCATTCAGATATTGAGAGGAATCGGTCTGTCACGCAGGACTCTCGTACATTTCGACAGATGTACCGTGGAGAGCATTCCAACTGAAAGCATCACCGTCCGCCATGGAGGGGCCACTGCACAGGATCAGAACAGTCTGCTGGAAGATGTTTTCTCGCAAGGCTACATCATAGGCGCCAGCCTTCCATGCACACAAGACACCTTCAAAAGACGATGCCTCAAAAAAGCTGTATCCATTAGTAAAGAGCTCACCCCACTCCCTTCGCTCGCCGAGAGGTTACAGGGGCCCGACCACACACACTCAGCATTTCAGGAACAGCTTCTTCACATCCGCAATCAGATTTGAGAATGGAGATCGATCCGCTGATGAAAGCTTCCTCTGTATTTTCCTCTTTCGTTCTGCACGATATATATAATTTATTTCTGTACACATTGTAGTTATTGTAATTTATAGCTGCGTTATTCTGTAATGGAATGCACTGTTACCGCATGACGACAAATGCAAGTGACGCGCATACGGGTCCTATCTGACTGCAGCTGTGACAGACGGAATGACGGGACCTTTGATGACGACGTCGCTTTCTTGAGGAGGCGCCTCCTAAGGCTGGCAGGAAGGAGATCAAGAACGAAATTAGGAGAGCCGAAAGGGGCCATGAGAAGGACTTGATGGACAGGATTAAGGAAAAGCCCAAGGCATTCTACAAGTATGTGAAGGGTGAGGGGATAGGAAGTGAGAGAATAGGACCAATCAAGTGTGACAGTGGAAAAGAGTGTATAGAACCGGGGGAGATAGCGGAGGTACTTGATGAGTACTTTGCTTCAGTATTCACAACGAAATAAGGATCTTGGCGATTGTATGGATAACCTATAGCGGACTGAACAGCCTGAATATGTATATATTAAGGAAATGGATGTGCTGGAGCTTTTGGTAAGCATCAAGTTGGAGAAGCCACCGGCTCTTGTTAAAAGCCAACAGCAGCAACGCTCCCGAAATCAACCAACGCCACATCGACGATTGCATAGTTGCTGATTCCCGCACTCGTGCAGAGCTCGTCGATTTATTCAACTTTGCCTCCGACTTCCACCCTGCCCTCAAACCTACCCGGTCCACTTCCGACTCCTCTCTTCCCTTCTCCATCTCTGCCTCCACCTCGGAGGACAGTCTATCCACTGGTATATTTAATAAACCTACAGACTCACAGCAGTCCGGACGGTACTTCTTTCCACCCTGTTATTTGTGAGTAATGCCACCCCTTCTTTCAGCTCCTCCGTGCCCTCTGTATCTGCTCTCAGGCTGAGGCTTTTCATCCCAGAGCAACTGAGATGTCCTTCTTCTTCAAAGAAAGGGGCTTACTCTCCCCCAACATGAACGCTGCCTCACCCGCACTCTTCCATTTCACACACAGCTGCCCTCACACCATCCTCCCGCCGCCCCATAACGTATAGAGTTCCTCCTTTTCTCACTTACCACAACAGTAGCCACATTCTACACATAATTGTACGTAACTTCCACCACCTCCAAAGGGATCCCACCGCCGAGCACATCTTCCCATCCTCATACAACTCCCGACCATTCCTGCTTTCTGCAGGGATGACTCCCTGTGTGACTCCCTTGTCCCGGCCTACTGATCTTCCTCCTGACATTTATTATTGCAGCTAGAACAAGCGCAACATCTGCCCTTACACCCCCTCCCTCAGGGCCCAAACTGTTCTTCCAGGTGTGGCGACACTTCACCTGCGTGTCTGTTGGGGTCATCTACTGTATTCGGTCGTTGAGAGAGCCTATATATCAGTGAGACCCAACGTAGATCGGAAGACCCCTCCCCCTCGTCGAGAACCTGCCACGAAAAGCGGTGGCCTCCCCTTTCAATTCTACTTCCCTTTCCCATTCTGACATGTCAGTCCGTGGCCTCCTCTACTGCCGAGGCGCCGACACACAGGTTCGACTACTGACACCTTGTATTCCGTCAGAGTAGCCTCCAATATCCTGGCATGAACATCGATTTCTCTAATGGCCTGTCATTGCCCACATTCAACCCCACAACTTCTTCACCATTCCCCATTCATGTCTCCCTTTTACAACTTCTCTTCTCACCTGATCATCCCCACCCTCTGGTGCTCTCCCCTAACCAATCCCACATCCCCTCCCCACACTCTTCCCTTTTTTCTATGGATTTGATTCTGCTCGATTCTGATTAAAGCTTCTCCAGACATTTATTTCTTTCACCAATCAGCTTCCCAGCTCTTTGTTTCACCACTCCCTCTCTTCCTGTTGCATCTACCAACCTCCACTTTAACTTTTTCCTCCCCTGCCGCAGTGTTTTAATCTGACTCTTTTCCTTCCTTTCCGGTACCGATGAAGGGTCTCTGCCCGAAAAACAATGATTGTTCACTCTTTTCCGTTGATGCTGCCTGACCTGCTTAGTTACTCTAGCATTTTGCGTGCGTTGCTTTGGATATCCAGTATCTGCAGACTTTCTGGTGTTTGGTACATCTGTCCGAATTTATTTACCCGCACCGCCACGGAGCCGACAAAAAGGCAGACATAGCTGGGCTGCCTTGCGAGTGCTCATGGGTACACCGTTTGTCTGAGGAAGTGGGAGGATCTAAAGGAGAAATGATTGAGAGTGAGGACAAGCTCCGCCAGTCGGAGGAGAGTGATGGTGGAATGCAACTCGTTGGTCTGGTGTCCAAATAGAAATGGGGAGCTTTGGGAATTTCCTTGTGAGGGACGGGTGTGTATAGGGACTGGGCATCGATGGTATACATAATATGATATGGGTCAGGGCACCAGACAACATTGAGATGATCCAAAGCGTGTGAGCTGTCATGGATGTGTATAGGAAGGGAATGAACCACGGGGATGAAACTGAGTCAGCGTATACAGATATGCGATCAGTGGGGCAGAACTAGCTGTAACAATGGGTCTACCTGAACAGGCAGGATTGTTGGTCTTGAGTACGAGTTAGTGATGCACCATCAATAACTCACACTGAGACGTAAGGCGAGATATCGGCTTTTATTGACTGGAAGAAGGAACCAGGAGTGAGTGACCATCATACTATGTCCTGGAGATAGAGGCCGAGCGTCAGGCCTCAGATCGCCTTTATACAGGGGCCTGTGGGAGGAGCCACAGGAGCAGTCAGCAGGGGCATGTCCAGACAGGCACACGTAGTTCATCACAGTTAGAAACTGGAGAGGCCGGGTGCGGGAACTATGGGCGTTGCAGTGGAAGTTGATCCCGAGAGCTAATAAGGTCAGTGCTGGTGTGACGGACAATGGCCTGGTGCTCCGCGGTGGGGTCCTGTTGGAGGAGTAAGCTGGACAAGGTGTCTGAGAGCTGACGCTGGGCTTCCGCAAGGCTGATCTGTCTGAACGCATGTTAATATGTCTAGGTTTTAAAGCAATCATTAAGCTCTGATTGCGCCTAAAATTAGAAGTGAATTCCCGATTTCGCTACACCTCAAGTTATAAACATTCTACTAGCGATACCTAAACTGAAATTACAGCTAATCTGAACTTTCTGCAGCTTTGTTTTGGAGAGGGCAACGTGAAGCAAAGTGGCACGGCATATTGAGGAATTTCCAGATAAGTTTCCTATTCAGGAAATTGCTAACGTCTCGTTGCTAGTTCAATGTTTCTGAAGTGAGATAGCAGCTCTGTATTGTACAGAATGTTTCCAGAAATGCCGAATTAAACCAAGGGGCATTTTTACCGTTGGGGCTCGATTCATAATATGCTGCTCTACTGATGGGGATGACTGTGTAAAGTGATTTGGAATGGCATTAAATTGTCCGTTTAAGTGGGCACAGTTCATTGTCAGCGCGTCACTTTAATTTTGAGCTACTACTGGGTAGATAGCCTTAAGAAAAGTTAACTGAATTGAATTGAATATATTTGAAAGGCAGAACTGCTGGGAACAACAACGTTTTCTGGAAGTTCAATTTATTCATGCGTTTGTAGAGCAGGTGTAGATTTATTTTCGGAATGCGAAAACTATTTGACCCTTTCAACTGAGCGGTATAGACATCTAAAATGTTTCAAAACTGAAACAGCGGGGGAGAGCAGAAGGACATTCACCTGCTCTCTGAATCTGGTCTGTGTCACTCCGTAGATAAATGTATTCGTGCAGCTGTTGAAATTGTGAATCACAGAACCCCAAAACTGTGCCTGAAAAAGCCGGATAGACGTTTCCAGGCCTGTGTAGAGGCATCGCATGAGAATGAAGACCAGAGTGGTTGTCGCCCACAGAGAAGGAAACTCACCGACAGGCTGATGAGCAGAATGATGGATTGTCTCCGACTCTCCATCTCCGGATCTCGCTGTTTCCCGCAATGTCCCCGTCCCTACAGTCCCCTGCGGACTCCGCTCTCCGCCAGAATCTGTATGACGGTCAGAGCATTGATGGTCAAAATGAGGAAGAAAGGAAGTAGCGGATTTAGCAGACGGTCCACCCAATAAAACCCTTCAAACAATCCCGTGAATGGAAGAGCGGGCCTATTGGTACAGATCCAGTCACCATTTTCCAACAACGCTGTTCCATTCATATGCTGCAAATAAAATGGGATATTTTTTTAAAAAGAAACCGATATATATTGCGCCAATCACTAATCCTGCAGTTCTGGGGGTGCAGTATTTCGTTTTAAATTTAGAGGAGCAAATGGCCACAAAGCTATGGAAAGTGAAAGCGACAGTAAACCACACGCTAATTGCCTCAGTGGAATTGCTCTCACCTCAATAAAAGTCTGCTAAACCGATCCCCAGTCAACCTGAGCAGCTGAAACATTCCGTACAACTGAACGCTGTTGCTGACGGAATATGGGATATCCGGCGATTTACTACATCGCGGCCATTTTCTATCCCACACTTGTAGCGGTTGGTGTCCCCGGTAAGATGCCGGAGCTGGTTACTTTATGTATGGTGCCGTCGTTACTCTGCTGCTGTATCCGCACTGTTACTGAGCACAGATGCTACCGTCGGCTGAATAGTGTTTCCAGAATGGAGGATTCAGGCATCTAATGGTTTCATTTCCATTTTCCATACTATGATAGCAGTGCTTTCTTCTTTTATCAATTCAGTTGGTGTCGATATTGTCGTTGTTTCATAATTTCACCTCGCTAGGCTTTCTGACGTGACGCTGGTCTATGCTTTACTAGTTCCGAGTCTGTATCAGTACAGACACTCCGACATTATAGCAACGTGTCAGCTTATTTAAATGACGGTCCAGTCTATTTCCAACACATAGGACTGTTCTTCTGTGGGTCAATAAATGAGAACTCGTGCTTTATATTTCCATGATGCCACTTTGACACCGCTACAAATAATCCCGTCTGTTCGTTCATCTCTAATAATGGAAATGGTGTTGTTTACAGGAGCGATCGACTGCTCACAGGTACGTGAGTCGTGGGGCTCGGATTCCTCCCTCAAATCAGTCGGAAGGTCGCCAACCCACTGATACTCACATCCGTCATTGTTCTGCAGCCGGAGTGCAGTGACCGAGACCGCACACACTGGACCCCCGCATTCCACTTCCAAACAGACCATACCCTGCATAGCATCGGTAGAATGGGGGCATTCAGGGAATGGCTGCTGACCATATTTCTATTATGTCTCCAAATTTCTTGTAGTCAATTTAGCAGCGATTGTGATCCTATCTCGGGGAAAATGCGGACTCTCCAAATGCATCACCCGTTACCTGGTTGGAATGGCGACAGCGGATCTGATGGTGGTTATCGTTGTTGCTTTAGTGGAACAGACCAACAATATCTACATTTATTCCAGATCCCTGCTCATCACTCCTGTATGCGCTCTGACACTTGTGTTTGAGGCTGCGACGCGGGACTGTTCTGTTTGGTTCACGGTCAGTTTTACCTTCGATCGCTTCATCGCAATATGTTGCCGAAAGCTGCGGGAGCGATACTGCACCGAGAGAACAGCAACGGTGGTTATGGTGACTGTGGTTATAGTGAGCTGCGGGAAAAGTGCCCCGTTTTACTTTGCCATTGAACCTTACGTCATCATTGACAACACGCCGTGGCGGTGCACCGGCACATATGAATACGCTACTTCACCCGAGTGGAGAGGATACGAATTACTGGACAGTATTTTAACACCATTGATACCAATCGGCTTAATCCTGGTGTTTAACGGGTTAACCGTAAGACATATCGTTGTGGCAAATAGAGTCCGCAGAAGGCTGCGGCACAGCAGCGACAATCAGAAAGATGCCGAGGTGGAAAAACGCAGAAAATCGATGATTTTGCTGTTTTCTATATCAGCTAATTTCATATTATTTTGGATGCCCTATGTAGCCCATTCCCTAAAATGGCAAGCGCAAAACTATTTTTACGAGGACAGATAATTCAGTTCCCCGGTATACATCCTACAGCAGTTTGCGTACATGTTGCAATTTCTCAGCATGTGCACCAATACTTGTATCTATACACTGACACAGAGGAAATTCAGAGAGGAGCTGAGGAATGGAATGAAGTATGTGTTCACATTAAATGGCCATCTGTGTAGATAACGCTCCTGTCTAATGGCAATACCGTGGTGTTTTCAGATAAGGCCGTGTTACAATGAACAGGTTTGGCAAATATGTCATTAATTCAAACAATCATATGCCTATACATCCTGAAATTGCAGAATTGGCGGAAGATTGCTTGCTTCATACAGTTCAGGTGGGTAGCAATACAAATGTTCAAAGCTGCTGGCGTGATTGTCACTTTGGTTGAAGTACGGTCCAATCTGTCACAAACACTCGACTGTCACAAGGGCAGGATGACTTCAGGACTTTCCGGGTTTTAGATGTTTCAAAATGGAGAGGGTCGGGTAACAGAGTGTAAAGGGAGTGCGGTGGGAAACCAGGGACAGTATCGCAGCTGCAGAAAGGGAGGACAACGTGGAGCGTTCGTTTGTTGATAGACCGGGAGACGAACACAGAAACATGAAGGTCGCGATCTCCCTATAAGGAATATTCCGTACAGCGGTCCACCAGTTTAGAAATAATACAGCAAGGGAACAGTGAGGAACGACCCGGAAGCGGAACACGGACATGTGCAATGTTATTCGAACGGAAAACTAAAACTCCCACAATATTATTTGGCACTTCCCCAGGTTTAAAGGTCTAGGTATAGCATAATTTCACAGTTCTGTCCAGGAAGGATTCAGGTCACTATATGAAGACAGGTGGACTAGCGAACAGTCCATACCGGATCTAATATTAGAAAAGGAAACGGATCAGGTGACAGATCTTTCCGCGAATCAGCGCTCCAGAACGACAGGGCAGAACTCCCCTCATTTACCTTACACAGTGATCGGGGGGGGGGGGGTTGGAATGTATTTAATAATGGTTCTGCGATGTATGGTGCTACCTGACAGGAACTTGGGAACGTACAATGGGAAATGATGTACTCAGGGACATGAGCGACAGATACCTGGAGATTGTTTAGGGTGCACTTACCTGGGGTCCGGTATAGGCTTGTCTCTGTCAGGCAGAGAAAGAATGACGGCGTGAAGTTACCATGGGTGACAAGAACTTTCAAACAACTCGTCAAGAGGAAGAACGATACTTAAGGTTTAGGAAGGAAGGATCAGGTGGGGTTATGACGAGTCAAAATGTAGACAGAAAATAATTTAGCAATGTACTTTAGAGTCAGAAAGGGGGTAGGGAAGACCGTGGCGAGATGCACTGTGGAGAACAGGAGGAGACTGGAGAGAGTGTGGATAGATCAGAGGTAAAAAAGGAAAACTTAAGGCTGGAGTCCAAGGAGTTGATGAAGCTCCTCACTGAATTCATTGATCAATGTGAACACAGCGTCAAAAGGCAGATATGCTCGATCATGCCGACGCTAAGAGAAAGGATGCGGTGAAAACATGGGAAACATTATGATAGATTATTCCCCGTTCTGGAAGGGATATAGTCCAGGTGATTTCGGAAAATGAGTGAAGATATTGTTACGCTTCTTGACAGGATATTTGGGTCTTCGGTGGCCACGGAAGTAGATTTAGAAAACAGAAGCATGGCAAATGTTGTTCCTTTGTTGACGAAAGATAATGAGGATACTTCCTGGAATTATAGACCCGTGAGTCACTTTGGTAAATATTGATGTAAAGTAATCGTTATGGACATCACCCTCATCATTCGCACCCAAGCAGACTTCCCCACACCTCCCACTTTATCTCATTCTCCATCTCCGGTCATTGTCTGACACTCCCCATCTCTAAACCCACTGATTCCCATAACTACCTTGATTATACCTCTTCCAAACCAGCCAAATGTAAAAATACTATTCCCGATTCCCGGCTCCTCCGTCTCCGCCGCATCTGCTCCCAGGATGAGGGTTTCCGTTCCAGGAAATCTCAAATGTCCTCTTTCTTTAAGGATCGGGGTTTCCCTTCCGCCGTCATCAACGATGCACTCATCGCATCTCCTCCATTTCCAGCACTTCAGCCCTCACCCCATCCTCCCGTCACCACAACAGGGACTGTGTTCCCTTAGCCCTCAACTACCACCCCACCAGCCTCCGGATCCAGCATATTATCCTGCGCAACTTCTTCACTTTCACCTTCAACAGGAACCCACCAATAAGCACCTTTCCCTCACTACCCCTCTCTGCTTTTCACAGGGATCGTTCCCTCCGCGACTGCCTGGTCCACACGTCCCTCCCCACAGATCTCCCACCTGGTACTTATTGCTGCAAGCGCAAGTGCTACACCTGTCCCTAAACCTCCTCCCTTACCACCATTCAGGGCCCCAAACAGTCCTTCCAGGTGAGGCATCACTTCCCTTGCGAGTCTGTTGGGGTAATCTATTGCATCCGGTGCTCCCGGTGCGGCCTCCTCTGCAACGACAAGACCCGACGCAGATTGGGGTACCGGTTCGTCAAGCACCTTCGCTCCATCCGCCTCAAGAGACAGGACCTCCAGTCACCACCAACTTCAACTCTCTTTCACATTCCCATTCGGATATGTCCGTACAAGTCCTGCTCTACTGCCATGATGAGGTCAAACTCAGGTTGGAGGAGCAACATCTCATATACCGTCTGGGTAGTCTGTAACTCCTTGGTATGAACATCGAATTCTTCAACTTCCCGTAATTCCCTCCCTCTCCCTTCCCCTATCGCACTTTCACTTTGGCTCCTCTTCTAGCTCTCTCAAGATTCTTCTTCTACTACCCGTAGTGCTTTCCCCTTACATTCCATCTTCACCTCTCCTGTCTATTCCCTCCCTGCTTCCCACCCCTCACCCTTTGATTTTTCTTCTGATTGGTTTTCCAACTTGCCACCACATTCTTTATGGGACCCCTGCCCCCTCCTTCCTCAGTCCTGACGAAGGGTCTCGGCCTGATACGTTGGCTGCTCATTTCAACGACTGCTGTCCGACCTGTTGAGTTTATCCAGCTCGTTTATACACAGAAATCGTAGCCAGAGACTCAGCAATCTTCTCCCTCGCCTCGTGGAGCAGCAAGGGGAATATCCCGTCAGGCCCCGGGGACTTATCCGTCCTAATGTATTTTAACAACTCCAACATCTCCTCTCCCTTAATATCAATATGCTTCAGAACATCAACTTCCCTCATATTGTCCTCACCGTTATCAAGTTCCCTCTCAGTGGTGAATATCGAAGAGAAGTATTCATTGAGGACCTCGCTAACTTCCACAGCCTCCAGGCACATCTTCCCACCTTTATCTCTAATCGTTCCTGTCTTCACTCCTGTCAATCTTTTGTTCTTCACATAATTGAAGAATGATTTGGGATTTTCCTTCACCCAACTTGCCAAGGTCTTCTCATGCCCCCTTCATGCTCTCCTCAGCCCCATATTAATCTCCTTTCCTGCTACCCTATGTTCCTCTGTAGTCTCATCTGATCCTTTCTTCCTAAACCTCACGTATGCTGCCTTCTTCCATCTGACTGGATTCTCCACCTCACTTGCCACCCGTGGTTCCTTCATCCTACCATTCTTTATCTTCCTCACCGGGACAAATTTATCCCTAACATACTGAAAGAGCTCCCTAAACATCGACCACATGTCCATAGTACATTTCCCTACAAAAACATCATCCCAATTCACACCCGAAAGTTCTAGCCTTATAGCCTCATAATTTGCCGTTCCTCAATTAAAAGTGTTCCTGTCCTCTCTGATTCTATCCTTTTCCATGATAATGTTAAAGGCCAGGGAGCGGTGGTCACTCTCCCCCAGATGCTTACCCACTGAGAGATCTGTGACGTGACCCGGTTCATTACCTAATATTAGATCTAGTATGGAATTCCCCCTAGTCGGAATCCGTCGCATTAGACAAACTTTGCCCCGTATAAACTATTGGAACAAATCAGGTCTCAACCAATATTAGGGAAGTTTAAGTTACCCATGATAACAACCCTGTTATTTTTGCACCTTTTCAAAATTTGCCTCCCAATCTGCTCTTCGGTATCTCTGCTTTCACCAGAGGGGCTATAGAATACCCCCAATAGAGTAACTGCTCCCTTCCTGTTTCTGACTTCCACCCATACTGACTCAAAAGAGGATTCTGCTACATTACCCGCCCTTTCTGTAGCTGTAATAGTATCCCTGACCAGTAATGCCACCCCTCCTCCCATTCCCCCACCCCATCCCTTTTAAAGGACTGAAATCCAGAAATATTGAGAATCCATTCCTGCCCTGGTGCCAGTCAAGTCTCTGTAATGGCCACTACATCATAATTCCAAGTATGTATCCAAGCCCTCAGTTCATTAACTTTGTTCCCGGGGCTTCGTGTATTGCAGTACACGCACTCAAGCCCTTCTACCTTACCATGATTACACCATTTTTTTCTGTTTCTCTTTCTTCAAAGCCTCTTTTTCTGCCAGTCACACCCATCAGTACCTTTCCGTTCTTCTTTCGGGTCACTACTATTGGGGACGCATAGGGGCTTCGGGACTTGGTGATGGTCCTATCTTTCTTCAACATAGTATAGAACATCCTCCACTTCTGCAGGGCTCTGTCGCCGCGACCTTTCTGAAGGGGATATACCCGGTAACCTGGATATTGTGATTCGTGCTCTTGGAACAACCCACATCAATCTCATCAGTGGGAAAACACCTTCCAGCTTCAACATCCTCTCTTCCAAACTCCTTTTCCAACCCACCGGCACCAGTGAGTCCCGAAATTTTGTAATGGGACGGTCCAGTGTGAGATATTCTCAATATCTGACACTGAGAGTCTATCATGCAATGGTGTGGCGGGAATTCACTCTTTCTGAGGCTGTGAGTGTCTGATCCAACGGTGGGGCGGGAGCTTCGTTCAATGTCTGAACCTTGGAGTCTGCATTGGGACGATGTGGAGGGAGCATCACTGTGATGAGACGTTGTGCAATGAGATTCACACCGTGTCTGATCTGGGCAGAGTGAGGTAGGGTAGTGCGGTGGAAGATTCTCTCAATGTCTGAACATGTGAGGTGTGATGTGACGGTGTGGAGGGAGCTTCACTTTGTGTCTGACTCCGGGTTTGTGCGATTGGACGGTGTGGAGGGAGCCTCACTCTGCGTCTAACCCCGGGAGTGTGTGATGGGCCGGTGGGGAGGGAGCTTCACTCTGTGTGGGATCCGTCGACTTTGTGATGGGATGGTCTGTAGGGAGCTCCACTTTGTGTCTGACACCTGTAGTGCTTGATGGGAAAGTGTAGAGGGAGCTTAACACTATGTCTCATCCAGGGTGTGTGACGTCGGTTGGTGCTGTGGGAGATTTTCTCAATATCTGGCACTGTGACGGTATAAAGAAATGGCGTGGAGGGAGCCTTATCCTGTATCTAACACCGGATTTTTGCGATGGGTCGGCCCGGGGTGAGATTTTCTCAATGCCTGACCCTGAGAGCGAGAGCGAAGTTGTGCAGTGAATTCTCTGTGTATGACATTTTGAATACGTGAAGAGGCGGTGTGGAGAGAGCTTCATTCTGTGTCTGATCCCGGGAATATGTGGTGGAGCGGTGTGGAGGATGCTTCACTCTCTGTCTGAGCAGGCTGTGTGATGGAACATTGTGGAAGGAGTTTCACTCTGATTGTGAACCCGAGTGTGTGTGATGGGACAATGCGGAAGGAGTTTCACTCTGATTGTGAACCCGAGTGTGTGTGATGGGACGATGCGGAAGGAGTTTCACTCTGATTGTGAACCCGAGTGTGTGTGATGGGACGATGCGGAAGGAGTTTCACTCTGATTGTGAACCCGAGTATGTGTGATGGGACGATGCGGAAGGAGATTCACCCTGTGTCTGTTACAGGAATTCTGTAATTGGACGACGTTGAGTAAAATTTTCTCAATGACTGATACTGGGAGTGTATCCTGCGATGGTGTGATGGGAATTCTGTCTCTCTGCCCCCGTGACTGTGTGATGGGAATTCTGTCTCTCTGCCCCTGTGACTGTGTGATGGCATGATACGGATGGAGCTTCACTCTGTGTCCGATCCGGGGAGAGTGTGATGGGATAGTGTGTAGCGGGCTTCACACTGTACCTGATCTGGGGATTGTGTGATGGGAGATCAGTTTCAAGAGAGCTTCACTCTGTGTCTGATCCAGGGAGTGTGTGACGGGAGGACGCGGAGGGAGATTCACACGGTGTCTGATCCGGGAAGTGAGTGGTGGGACGGTGTGAAGGGAGCTTCAATGTGTCTGGCCCCAGGAGTGCGTGATGCAAAGATGCATGCGGAGATTCAGTCTTTGTATGATCCCGGGAGTGTTTGATGGAATGGTGCGTAGTGAGCTTCAACCCGTGTTGATTGCTCTGTTCCATTCCCCATCCCTCTCTTGTTAGAGACCTTTGTGGGCGCAGGTCTGATATAATACAGTGTATGAGCTTCTCTTTTGTCGTTTTTGTCTCTGAGTTCAACGAGAGCATGCAGAATGGTGGGGGTCACGAGAGTGCCCGTATGTGGGGTGGAAGGAGGCGGTGGGCAGCCTGGATAGGGATGGGGAGTGAGGAGATTGTGGGGACCAGGCACACTCTCAGAATGACATCCGTCCGCCTGGAGCTGAGACGCTGCAGTACCAGTATGAGTAGCTCAGACCCATTAGTGTAGTACACCGGGTGCGGGGGGGCAGTAACCCCAAGTTTCTTTTCTCAGAGCAAACATTCCTCTCAGTCGTGATGTATGTAGACATGTTTACGACCCAGCACAGTTTGATACATTTCAACCGAACAAGCTGAGGATGGTTTCATGTATCGGGAGTAGGAGATGAGGTTACAGTGAGATGAGCTGTGATTGCAATTGGTGAAGAATCAGAGTGGACAGGCCGCTTTACTCTCAGTCTGTCTGCTCAGCCGATGGACAATAGTCGCACTGACACAAGGTGAGGTGGAGAGTTGGGTCTGATGGGGTTTGAAACAATATCCCCTTTGCTGGAGGAATGTCACTCGGAATTTACAACCCTAAATCACATCACAATTTCCAATGTCAGTTTTACTGAGGTAATCACAGTGTTGCAACACCGGTTGCAATTGACTGACGTAATCATATTGTCAATAATTTTTTTTAATGTTTATTTTTAAACCAGTTAAATCCTGTCCCCTTAGAGTCGGTAAATGCTATTAAAACCCCAGTTATGTGCAGCCTTGATATTTCATTCCGGGAGATCGCCTGTGGCTCACGGGGACAAACCGCTGACCAGAGAAAATGCCTGCATTACTTGAGAGGTACATGCGAGTGGACAGTATACTGACCTTGTTCATTGTCGTCATTGGAGTTCCTGGTGAGTGAGCACAGATATTCGCGTTTGGCTTTCTGTCCGTTAACCGGTTTGAGCCTGTTTGAGGTCATTTTACAAGCCTTCCCCTTGATGCTTGTGGCAGAAATATCCATCAACGACATCGATCCTGATTCTTCAATATTCTGATTTTTCGGATTTAATGACAAACTGAACTAAACCCCTGTCTCTCCTCTAACTCACGGGATTGACTTGAACGTTGTTCTCGCATTTGATGGAATTTTGTTCAGAGTGGTACCAATGCTGGGGACAGGCAGCGCTCCGGGAATGTGAGACTAGGAATATTATTGACCGGAGTGAATACTTGGCCCTTTAATGCCGCCCTGTCCATTTTATCCCAGTGTTGGGAGCCGTGAATCCTTCGGGAAGGTGTGAATGGGAAGTTATAATGGCACCTTGTCCATGTTGTTCCAGGGTTGGGGACAGACAGCTCTCCTGGAAGGAGAGAAGAGAAGACTTTCAGTAGCACCTCCCCCAGAGTTGTCCCGGGACGGTGTGACTTGGAATGGTTTGCATTTTGAAGTTATCAGTCTCTGTGTTACTGATCAGATTGAACCCCTGGTCCTGTATTACACTTCTCCCTGCGGAACCTGTCACAGTCGCATTCTATTGCCTATTTGTCAATAATTGGGCCTGATCTCCTGAACCTGAGTCCACGGATCTACTGACGTGGGTTGTCGGGATGAGCTGCGCTGTAGAAGTAATCCATTAACGGAGCCACTCGGCATCTGGTTACTATGTTGTCCCGGCTTTCCCTCAGATACCCGACGTAAACGGGAACCACGATTTGCCCCGAAGGAAGACCTCGGCCGGATACAATGAGTGTCTCTTCAGTGTGGCGATTGCTGCTGAGTTCCCACAGCATTTTCTGTGTATTGTTTGCCTTTGGATACCATAAGACATAGGAGCAGAAATAGGCCATCTGGCCCATCGAGTCTGCTCCGCCGTTAAATCGTGGCTGATCCCTTTTCCCTACACCTCAACCCCAGCTCCCGGCCTTCTCCCCGTAATCTTGATGCCATGTCCAATCAAGAACCAATCAATCTGTGCCGTAGAAACACCCAACGACCTGTCTTCCACAGCTGGATGTGGCAACAATTTCCACAAATTCACCACCCTCTGGCTAAAGAAATTAGTTCACATCTCTGTTTTAAATGGGAGCCCCTCTATCCTCAGGCAGTGCCCTCGTCCTGCACTCTCCCACCAGCTTTTCCATATCTTCTTGTCTCGGTCATTTAACTTCGAAAGGTTTGAATGAGATCCCCACTCTGATCCGCGGACACTCTTTCGGCCCCGTCAGATGCTGACTTTCCAGAGGTCTGGGCAGTCACGGTTAATGGAAGCGGGATGAGTACCGATCGTTGTTGTTCATGCCGTTCGTGTGTAACCCCGACAATTACCGTCGCATTGCCTTAACTCCACATTGAAGAAGGCAGGTCAGAGACCGTGTGACCCATGTTTGGTGTTGGATGAGCAGCCGTTCACCGCATCTAGTCTCCTCACATCTGGCTGAAACCTGAACCTGTGTCCATTCCCGGAAAATGAGTTTACTAATGCCCTGTGTCTGTTCTCTTCCCTCTCTCTGTAGTGAATATATTGGCGATTGTGATCCTGTCCCGGGTATTGTACGGCCTCTCTACCTACACCACTCGCTACCTGGTGGCTATGGCAACGGGGGATCTGCTGACTGTAGTCACAGACGTCCTTTTGCGTCGTCTTAATTTACTACTTCCCGTGGAATTTTCTGAGGATTAACCCTGTGTGCAGGGTTATCAAAGTACTGATGGAAACGGCCACAAATTGGTCTGTCTGCTTTACCGACACTTTCACGTTTGATCAGTTTGTCGCCATCTGCTGTCAGAAGCTGAAAACAAAATATTGCACCGGGAAAACTGCGGTTGTGGTTCTGACGACAACCGGCGTGCTTTTTTTTCTGAGAAGCGTTCCCCGCTACTTCCTCTGGGAACCCGGACAGGTAATCAACAATGTACCGTGGTTCTGTGAACTCAAGGCCAATACCTTCACTGACATACGTGATATACGATTGGCTCAACATCGTTTTAAATCCGTTCATCCCTTTCGTTGTGATTCTGCTGCTCAGCTCTCTGACGGTCAGGCACATTATTGTGGCCAGTCGTGTCCGTAAGGGGCTGAGGAGTCAGAGCAAGGGGGAGAACAGCAGGGACCCGGAGATGGAGAGCCGGAGGAGTTCTGTGGTTTTACTCTTCACCCTCTCCGGCAGCTTCTTCCTCCTGTGGATGACGATCGTTGTAAATTCCATGTATTCTGAGATCTCAGGAAAAGGAATCAATTTGAATTATTCTGAATGGATCTTTCACTTCGCCGGAGCCTTGCTGAAGAATTTCAGCTGCTGCACGAACACATTTATTGACGCGGTCACTCTGTCGAAATTCAGGGAGCAGGTGATCAGCGCGGTGAAATATCCGGTCACCTCGGTGATTCAGATCATCAATCAAGCCGCGAAATGAGAGCGACACGTGTTTAAAGTGGGAAGAGTTTCGACAAGATTAACGAGGATGTTGCCAGGAGGAGGGGAACTGTTTTACCCGGAGATTGGTAATGCTGGGGCTTCATTACCCAACTGGACTGGCCTGTTTTGTTTCATCGCGGGCTGGAGTTGGGAAAGGGAAGACAATTGACATGCTTTTTCATAGTTTTCCAATTCATCATCCGCCTGCGGTGGCAAATTCCGAATTCTGGAATTCGGAATTAACATTAACGATTGCACAGTTAATGTATGCTCGTTGGATTTTGTGTATAAAGCGATTTCCTGCCGTTTTAATTGTAGTAGAACTGGAGACCGATCGCCAACCTCCAACCCCACTGCCCTGCGGAAAAGAGAACAAAAATATCGACCCAAACCCCACTCCCCATTGAAATCCAAAGGGAAAGAAATGGGCGAAAGTCACGGATCATAGAAACCTTAGTGCGAGATCGCCACACTTCATAAACACCATTACATCCAACACATAAGGCAGATACACGAAAACATCTTCCAGCGTCAACGAGAAGTGAGACACCACACGATAAGCCGACACGCCTGGCACAGCGAGAGGCGTGTAAGTCTCAATTAACTTGACCAGATTAATTAGAAGGCCCAGTACTTAACGACACTCGTTAAGAAAATAATTAGTAAATGCAGGCGCTAGAGAAACGGAGAAGCCCAACGCTCTTCGACACGTGGCAGAGACCCAGGAACGGTAGGTGGCGCTGTATCAATGGAAAAAGTCTGCCTGGATGTTATTGCAGTGCGGAGCAGGATCGACAGGAAAGATGACCCACTCCAGCTCTTCCGTTCATTGTGGAAGGGAGTAAGAGGACAGAAAGTGAGATGCTTGGGAGAAAGTGAGTAATAGGGAGCGAGGACAGAGATAGGCAAAGAGACTGGGAGCTTCGGAGGGGATCGGAGCAGAGGAAAAA